>NW_012041234.1:0-412 GCF_000956235.1 Wasmannia auropunctata
CCCGGGGAAAAAAAAGTTCCATATATAATTATATATAATTATATACAAAATATGTCCATATATGTTTCTTTCCTTTGTAAAATTATTCTTTAATACAAAAATTGATAATAATAAGAAGGAAACATAAAAAATATTAAAAGAATAATTTTTACATTGGTTGCTTTTACAAAAAATAAAGTTTGAAGAAATGAGAAAAATTGCTCATATATAATCATATATAAGTGATTAAAAAATATACATGTATAATTATATATGAACAATTTTTCTTATTTCTTCAAACTTGATTTTTGTAAAAAAAAAAACCATATAACAATTATTCTTTTAATCATTTTTTATGTTTCCTTTCTTATTATTATCAATTTTGTATTAAAGAATAATTTTACAAAGGAAAGAAACATATATGGAAGATCGG
>NW_012041235.1:0-422 GCF_000956235.1 Wasmannia auropunctata
ATATCGCACACATACATGTGCACAAATTATCGGTAAAACACTGATATTATGAAATTTGACCCGATGCCAAAGTAATTTAATAATTCGATGTTAAAATGAGTATCTTTCAATAGCCTGTGAAATAACTTATTGCAAAAACATTATTACATTTATATATTAAAATTTAAATATTTATATGTTTATAATGTGTTATAAATTAAAATGTAGTACAAGTACATATGTACTTGTACTACATTTTAATTTATGTGTTTACACCCGGGAAAAAAAGTTCTATACATAATTATATATAATTATATACAAAATATGTCCATATATGTTTCTTTCCTTTGTAAAATTATTCTTTAATACAAAATTGATAATAATAAGAAGGAAACATAAAAAATAATTAAAAGAATAATTTTTACATTGGTTTCTTTTACAAA
>NW_012041236.1:0-979 GCF_000956235.1 Wasmannia auropunctata
TACTAGTGCAGTGAAAACACTACTGAAATGTAGTAGTGTCACTGCTATACCAGCATTTCAGTAGTGTAAAAAAGAACTACTAGTTCACTGCACTATAATAGTTCTTTTTTACAAGGGTGGAATTAGAGTGGTAGGTTGTACAAATTTTTTATACTTAAAAAGATAGTACGTTATTTCAATAAAAACAATACTTTTTGTAACGGTTATTGTGATAACTGATTGTAGTCATCAACAGGAATTAGTTGTTCTTATTTATTTATACATATCACTCAGTCACGTCAAATGCAGTATTAAAGTATTAAATTGAAAAAATACTTTAACTTTTATATATACGATAAAATATTTACATATGAATTTTTGTTCTCCATTATTTGTCTTGTTCATACTATTTGTCCAAGTTTAATTACGAGCAATTGCGAAAATAATAAAAAATATTTTACAATTAATGATTGGAAATCGATAGAAATTACAACAAGGTTATGAATAAAAATGTAAACAGAAGATTAGATACGATTTTTATTTTCTTTGCAATATATCTTTAATTTAATTAACAGAGAAAATTATCGGCTTTTGTAATCGACTCGTGACCTGTTACGTCATGTGCTGCGTATAAAAGTTTTAGATTATTTGTACATATAAGCTAAGTGATAAGTAATAGCTAATGTGGAGATGATGACATGAAAGAGAGAATGTAATACATATGTGCTGTACTGATGAGCCTACATTCTGTAGTATAAGAAATCAGATAATTTAAAAATATTATTGTACGTATGCGTGCGACATCGATGTAGTAGTATTAAACATTAACACGCGCGGAAACATCTACGCACTGCTAATATCGCACACATACATGTGCACAAATTATCGGTAAAACACTGATATTATGAAATTTGACCCGATGCCAAAGTAATTTAATAATTCGATGTTAAAATGAGTATCTTTCAATAGCCTGTGAAATAACTTATTGCAAAAACATTAT
>NW_012041237.1:0-878 GCF_000956235.1 Wasmannia auropunctata
TCGGTCTGCCTTGCCAGCCCGCTCAGAGATGTGTATAAGAGACAGATATAATATACTTCATGAATATTACATAAATTATATAGTATTCATAATCTAATATTATGCCACATAAATATATCTATTATATAGATTTTCATAGGGAGTTTTATACCATGTGGATTTCCACATGGATTTTCATACACCATCTGGATTCTCAGATGGATTTTCATACACCATGTCGATTTCCATATAGATTTTTATACACCGTTTGGATTCTGTTGATAGAGTTGCCGATGAGAAATAAGGTTCTTTGAGAGAAGTCGTGCTATGTATGAACTTCGATTTTTTAAACTTTTATTCGAACGATTTGTTGTAAGTCTCGCTTTGACGTACTTACAACGTCACACTTAGAAATAAGCAGGTCACTGTTGCAATCTATTATTGCAACAATGACCCATAATTATTGAGGACGCCGACGCAGGACTTCGGCGCCCTCAATGCACGCGTCCTCCAAAAACTGCCGTCGTTGCAATAATTGCAACGACTAAGCAGTGCAGTGGCCCACTTGAGATGGGATATAACCCGTCGTCCAGCAGACCACTGGGGAGTTCAACACAATCATTAGCGGAGTTCAACTTTGATCATTAACGCATAGCGTTACGCTGTCGGCACGCGCAGTTATTCAATCTGTAAGTAACACGTAAATATAGTGTTTGTATTAAACAAGATACTGTGCATCAATTCTACAACCACCCAAACCGAGTCCTTCCCACGTTACACCCCAGCCACGGTGTAACACTCTTTCACGCCTTGAAATATTAATTAAGCGTTACGGGACACCCTGTATATATATATATATATATATATCTGCGCATTACTTACCGCGCCGACTCCTAACA
>NW_012041238.1:0-708 GCF_000956235.1 Wasmannia auropunctata
TACACGCTTAAATTTTTATATAATCTGAAATAATTATAACAATTCGTCAACAGTCTTACTTAAATTACACTTAATAAAAGATAAGTAAATATACATTTCATTTAATGATATTCAATTCAATCCAGCACATATATATATATATATATATATATATATATAAAAGCTTTAACTTCAACGTTATTTTTTTCGCCACTTGTTCTCAACACCGGACACATTGTTAATACAAATATATAGTGTTAATGCAAACCAAAAAAAACAAAGAGAGAGATCAGTTGGAGAAGCGTCGAGATTCTAGAGAAGCCTGTCTGGAATCACAGGTTGAAGCTTTAAATGGATATGGGTAAGAGGTAGGAAGGAGGGAGAGAGATAGAGAAGCATAAAAGGTCACATGTCTCACGATTGCGACCGATTGCTACGTGGCGAGTCCTAAAACACAATAGGTGTAGTAGAATAACCTGAGCAATAAGAATGATATAAAAGAACTCTCTAAAAGTGAATCAGTGGAATCATCACTGATTTTCAGTGTATATCATTTTCCAGTGGCATACTTAGAACTGTGATAAACAGTGACTATTTGAATGTTATTTCAGTGATAATGTATTTCAGTGATAATGTACTGATTCAACGAATGAATGTCACTGAAAAACAATGAGTTTGACGGTCAAACATTTTGAGAACTGAAATTCACGGTCTTTCAGCGATATTCAT
>NW_012041239.1:0-534 GCF_000956235.1 Wasmannia auropunctata
TACCGCGTTCGCCGCCGCGTTCGCCGCCGCGTTCGCCGCCGCGTTCGCCGCCGCGTTCGCCGCCGCGTTCGCCGCCGCTGCCGCCGTTGCGCACGGGCCCCACCCCACCCGTTATCGCTCGCGTTCGCGAAGAGGAAGAGGAGAAGAAGAAAATAGAATAATTAAAATAAAAAATTATGTTTATTGAGAAAGTTATAATATAAGATATGATTTAAAAATATATTTCAAGACCGCCTGTCCGTTGCCAACTGCAACAGACAAAAAGGGAACCGCCAATCGATCCGATACCGCCGATCCGATACAGCTGATCTGGTCAATCGAACCACCTGTCAAACCGCCTGTCAAACTGCCTGTCGAACTGATACCCCTGATCTGTCGAACAGCCTGTCGAACAGTCTGTCAAACCATCTGTCTGTTCTATTAAACCATTATTAGTTTAACTACATAGAAAATTATATTCTTTCGCGACCTTCATTAGTTAGATATATTATATGAGTCAAGATAAAAAATAAACGTGTCAGCATTCGCAGCATC
>NW_012041240.1:0-656 GCF_000956235.1 Wasmannia auropunctata
AAGTTTCAAATATTCACTGATTCGGATTTTGCTAGAGAATCAACTACAAGGCATTCAAGAACAGGAATTGTTAGTACGCATTCAGGAGCAGCTATATCGTGGCTGAGCCAGAAGCAACGCTGCGTCACACTGTCCTCAACTGAAGCGGAATACGTCGCAGCCAGTGAGGGAACCAAAGAGCTGATTTGGTTGAAACGTCTATTGGAAGAGATTACAGAGATAGACTATACTCCTACTCTCAAAATGAATAATGCTGGAGCAATCAAGCTGGCTAAAAACCCGGAGTTTCACAAGCGAACCAAGCATGTGGAAGTAAAATATCATTTTGTTCGAGAAAAATATCAAGAAGGTGCTATTGGTATTGAACACGTCCACAGAAGATATAGTAGCCGATATTATGACAAAACCTTTGGGACGTCAAAAATTTGAGAAGTTTCGAAACTGGCTAGGTCTGATAAAAGAGAAGATGCTCTAGTCAGTCACTCTGAGAGGAAGTGGAGATCATAGAAACTGACACTAAAAAGGATTGTCACTAGTTTTTATTTTATCCGTTGCACAACCTGATCTATGCTCAGACTCAGGCATGGAGGACTGGAGAAAGCATATCGGTGGTGGGGGTAAGAAATTTGTAATCGGAAATGACATCACCAGTCAAC
>NW_012041241.1:0-337 GCF_000956235.1 Wasmannia auropunctata
GTGGCTGGAGTTCAGACGTGTGCTCTTCCGATCTTATGATAAAATGTAAGAAAAAAATACCATCGAAGGAGGAATTATGGTTACATGGGTGCGCCCGGACAACAGCGTAGAGCAATACAAAATAGTATAGCAAAGCTTTCCAAACCTTAATCCAAAAACTATTGTCGAAAACGCTCATTCACCAGATATGGGGCCAAAACATCCAAGATCAACTGTTCTAACTTTAGAAGAAGATCGCATTTCGGAAGCATACACTTCTACCATTAGATGATTGCCTTGCAGTCTACAATTCCGCACTTCTAGCCTGCATCGCTGTTATAACATTAGCAAACTGCCA
>NW_012041242.1:0-1753 GCF_000956235.1 Wasmannia auropunctata
AAATGAGAAGTAAAAATGAGAGAGCAAATTAAAAATTTTTTTGTACTCGTCTAATTTCAAAGGGGGGAGAAGGGGCAAATGTCCCTTTTTCTCTCCCTTGCAAACGGATACGTTATATACATATATCGAAATGTACAAACGCGCGTTAATTAAAATAATATTGATAGAACAATGAGTAATCATGATGAAAATGTGGAGCTTTGTCTTAAACCTCCAAGTGTAAGCTGTGCATTCTATACTGATTCAGTTGATTTGAATAACGAAGAGATACTTTTTTATTAGAGATTTTGATTTCGATTTAGCGATTCGCTTTCCTGCCTGCACTATAAAATACGGCAAGCACGTTACAATGACCTGTTAACTTGTCACATATTACATTGAAGCGACATCTCGAAAGTTTCGAAACGTCATTGACAGGTCAACCAAATTATCAGCCAGAACTATGCTGAAACTATACTCACTTGCAAAAAAAACAGGCTAATCTGAATGTTAATATTAAACGACGTTTAATGTTTAATGACGTTTAATGTTCGTCGAAAGGCTCGGAGGCATTTCTTAAAAAGCAGTTAATGTTTGTCGAAAGTCTCGAGGGAATTTCTTAACAAGAAATAAAAAAAATTTTTATAAGAAATAAATGTCTCCGAGTTTTCGATGAACATTAATTGCTTTTTAAGGAATGCATTTCTTTTAAGAAATGTCTCTGAGTCTTCGACGAATATTATAATTTCTTTTTATGAAATGCCCCCGCATGTCTCTCGACAAACACTTCTTTCTTTAAACAAATTTTGGATGTCTTTCAAAGAACATTTCTTTCTTTGAACAAAATGAGACTTTTGAAGTCTTTTAAAGAAAATTCCTTTCTTTGAACGATACGATAGTTTAGAATTTTTTTAAAGAAATAATTTTTTGCCTACTGTGTATATATATATTTTTAAATTTCTTTATGTTTATCTTTGATTGTCTTTATCTGATTAACGTATCTCTCACTTCTGTCAGCTTAGACTCGAACTACATCCATTTTCAATGTTCTTGTTGCTGTTATTTTATCGATAGTGTCAGAAAATAGATGTTGCTATACAGTTTCCATTTAAAAAATAGATGTCTTGTTTTTTTATTTAATTATAATTTTGAAACTCCACCACTTTACTTACAAACTACATGTTAAACTACATTTATAAACATGATAAGCTTTTTGAATTATCACATAATTATGTTCGTAATGAAAGTATTCAATCATGCAAAGAGTTGATTGGATCGAAACTTTTTATGACGTACGTGGCAATACACAATGGATTGTGTGCATATCGCGAGGAATCTTTAGAGTAATTATTTACGTAATAATGAGTCTAAAATAACCGCGCAAGCGTAAAAAGTATGCAAAAGAGTGGAGTCATAGTTTAACTATTACTGTCGACGAAGGAATAAGTTTTGTTTAGAAAATCCTCTTTAACCCTAGACTACCACACCTGGGTAAAATTTACCCGGATCATTTTTGAAGTGCGTGCCATTCCGACAAAGTTGAAGAAGTGGGGTCGCGATGTGAGGTGGGAACTTACAAGTGTCATCTACAATCTTCCATCATAAGCCACGTCATTCCACTTTGATACAGCCATTCCAGCCACGCGTAAAGTTCGACAATCGGTCTAGTTCACTCGGTCAAATAAATGTTTTTAAAGTGAAGCCATATGAAGTATTTTTCTTTTGAAAATATCATATCAATTTTTTTTTTTTAGAAATTATGCTTTACTTTTTT
>NW_012041243.1:0-813 GCF_000956235.1 Wasmannia auropunctata
TACTGTCTGATGAAGATAGGCAAGTTCTGACAAGAGAAATCAAAACAGAGCGTCAACTTCTCGCAGAGCAAGATAAGGAACTTGGTCCTTTAAGATCAATGGTCGACAGAGTACAATTATATGACTTTGGAACAAAAATTAACGTAGAAGGTGGCGTACCGCTACTTATCAATGCTGACATGAATTTAAGTAGCAAAAAGTTCCAAGATCACCTAGATAAAAAAGAAGTAAGTATGACAGCTAGAGAATACCTTGATAACTTGAAAAATAGCAAGAATGTGGAAGAAGTGATACAAGCAACCAAAATAATTCCTTTTATAGGCTCAAGACGTGAAATTGAAGAAGCAGAACAGATACGCAGGCCAAAACAATCTTTATTAGAGTTGGTTAAAGAAACAATTAATTACATACTTGCTGCTGTTTCTCTTACTAGCGCTAGTTGGCCAAAAAGTCAGATGTCGAGAAAAGGAGGCAACAAACCTGAAACTCATCTAAATGCTCCAACAGTGGAAAGGCAACTACAAAGGTCACCAGGATGTTAGCTCTTGATTTTCTGCCTTTCTCATGAGTAAAGGAGCCAAGAAACTTAGGAAAGGAGAGTAGACCAGCGGAACTTCCCCACCAGTCTCTCGCAGAACTGTACGGAAACCTCTCGGTTTATACAGCTCCCATTATTTAGCCCTTTGATCCTAACCCAAGTGTCCAATGATAGAAAATATTTGGAGACCTCTTTCTCACTTTTCCTAGAAATTGCTTTGCTAGTCTTCCATGATCTCGAAGTTTCTTATATTTGGTATCGGAAGAGCACACGTC
>NW_012041244.1:0-1296 GCF_000956235.1 Wasmannia auropunctata
AATTTCTTAAAAATGAAAGTTAAATATGCTGTACAAATATTAAGTAATCATGTAGCTGCAGGAATGTGTACGCAGATGTCTTCCGGTTTTCTTCCAACTGAAGCAGTTGGAACTATAGATGTAATAGATCATTTTGATAAGTTATTTGATATTTTAAATGCATCAACTTTAAACCCAGATAACATTGACTAGAAAGATATCGATAGAATTCTAAAGTAGTGTCCAAGTTGATCACAAAATGCGAACATATTAAAGGAAAGGTAGAGCAATTAATTAGATGATAGGAGTATGCGCCAATTAAAAATAAACTTTTTTACATTTTATGTAAAACGTTGTTATAAGACTACTAGATTTCTTTAAAAGAAGATAGATTTCTGTTTCTTTAAAATAAAAATGAGTCACTATAATAGTCTGCTACTAACATTTTATTTTTATACTATGGTTAGAGAATTTTCGGTTATACTTTAGAATAATACTGTTTGAAGAATATGCCTCTCTTTTTACTCAATATGGTAACTAGACTTATTTTCTAATATATGTTATAATTAGTAGATGATCATTTAGCAGCTTTCATAATTTTGTAAAACATACGGATTACAGTAGCCTCCAACTGTGGCTATACTATCGTGATATTATTGGAGACTTTTTGATAGTATTTTAGAATGATACTGTTAGACGAATGTAACGTGCTTTTTTCACGCTAAAATATCTTTCCGAGATTGTGTATTGTGCTCTTAGTTACGCGCGTCCAGCGACTTGTTATGTTGATGTTAATTGCTGAAACTGTGGTTAGAAATAAGTACGATGGAGAAAAAGCGAAGAAGTTTTCCGCGTAGCTCGCGTACAACTTTTGATAAGTTATCTATCAGGCAAAAAAGATTGCATCATCGAACAATATTCAATGCAACTATAAATGCACTTAATGCTTCAGCAGTATTAGCCAATATACGTCCACAAGCTGAACCAAATAACCTTGAAGAAAGCAAAAGAAGTGAATGCATTCCGTATTGTATTAGAAATAGTGCTAGTGTTAATAGTGAAAACAATACATCATTAAGTGCTACTGAAAACAGTAACTATTCGAACACAAGTGATGAAAGCGACAGTGATGATAATATTATTTCGAACAATATTATTATTAATAAGAAAATCGATTTTAGAGCAAAATTAGCACAAGCATGTTGTGAAAGCAACATGACTCACATGCAGATAAATTCTATTCTAAAAGTAATGCGAGAACATGAATGCTTCAAAAACCTTCCTAAAGATGCTAGGACATTATTAGGTACACCAAAA
>NW_012041245.1:0-616 GCF_000956235.1 Wasmannia auropunctata
GGACACTGGTATTCAAAAATCATCCTTACCTGCTAAAAGTGCTTTGGTTTTAATGGCACGTAGCATTGCAGGTAACTGGAAACTGCTCGTTTGCTTTTGTTTTGTAGAGACTGCGTGCCCTAACAACTTTTTAAAAGATATTTTATTTGATGTAATAATTAAATTAAGAAATTGTGGTGCTACGGTGCATGCATTGGTAACAGACATGGGTTCTAATTTTATACAGCTATCCCGTGAATTAGGAGTGTCTACTACAAACTCAACATTTTCAGTCAACAATGAAAGTTTAGTTTATATATTTGATACTCCACATTTAATCAAAGCAACTAGAAATAATTTATTAAAACACAATTATGAATTTGATAATAAAATAGCTTCATGGGATCACATTGTTGAGTTTTATATTAAACGAGATAGTAGACAATGGATAAAAGCAGCTCCTAAATTATCAAAGAATCATATTGAGCCAAGCAATTTCTTAAAAATGAAAGTTAAATATGCTGTACAAATATTAAGTAATCATGTAGCTGCAGGAATGTGTACGCAGATGTCTTCCGGTTTTCTTCCAACTGAAGCAGTTGGAACTATAGATGTAATAGATCATTTTGATAAGTTA
>NW_012041246.1:0-875 GCF_000956235.1 Wasmannia auropunctata
AGAGAGAGAGAGAGAGAGAGAGAGACGAGCAAAGAAAGCGCGCGCGCGCGCGTAGAAGATACGACATCGCTCGCTGCAAATTGCAATTTTGTTGTGAGATCATTATAAAATACATAATGCCGAGTCGCCTTCTACCGCATAACTCCCCCGATCCTCTCTCCTTCTCCCCTCCGTACCGCCCGACGGAGGTCCCGTGCGGAACCGAGAGATGCTCGAGAGAGGAGCGGAGAGGAAACGAGAGGAGAGGAGCGTGGAGGAAACGAGAGGAGAGGAGAGAAGCGGCACGGCGTCTCGTTAAAAGTTTCTAGCGACGCGTATTCTTAATAGTCTGCGCGCGCGGACACGCCGTCATTAAAATTATAACCACCCTCCTGTATCACCTCACCGATCCCGTGCCATTCCGGACAACGGCGAAAGAGAGAAAACGAGAAAGGTAGAAGAGGGGGATTCACAATGCGTGAGAGAGAGAGAGAGAGAGAGAGAGAGAGAGAGAGAGGGGAGAGAGGAGGTAAAAAGTACATTAATTGTTTATGTTGCACAACGCGTAGCTTCCGGTCGAATGTTCGCTGATGATGTTGCTAAATGGATGATAAATTTCGAAAACGGAAGAACGTTTTTTGAGTTGGAATAGAAAAAAGCGACGATTCGTCGAGCAAATGCGAGATCTCCGATATAACGTTGGCTTTGTGATAAGTCGTGCGAGTCAAGTAAATGATGCATAATGACGAGCTAGAGCAACCGTAATACCTATATCGATCTGTAGTTCGTGGATGATGCATTCAGGGATCGACCTCGACGGCTTAAAGGACTGCTTCGCCGACTCGTACGAAGGACGGTATTAATAAACGAAGCAATTATAAGCAGGAATATGTTAT
>NW_012041247.1:0-919 GCF_000956235.1 Wasmannia auropunctata
TTCTGTTCGCAAATAAAATTAATAAACAAATTAGCTTACAAACTATTGAGAGGATTATATTTATTAAGTAATGACAAAATTTGTAAATCTTGAACCTAGTTTCATAAAAGTAATAAAAATAAATCAATTTTGCATAGCAGAAGACCTGATTTAATTTGAGATAAACAATAGCATAAGTATGCTACATTGCAAGTGGACGATCTTATGCGATATAAATGAGTTTCTAAAAAGTACAAGAAAATTATTCTTCCACTAGAATGTACAGTACAGGAGAAAATGAGTTTCGGAACAATAATGGATATTTGTAATACGATTTTCACAGAATTAAATGCATTTTGGTACTCTCTTCTCTAATTCGTCAGCTCTTTCGACAAGCGGAAAATCCAATAACTAAAAGAATTTTATTTATTTAGAGAGAGAGAGAGAAAAAAAGAGAGAGAGAGAGAGAGAGAGAGAGAGACGAGCAAAGAAAGCGCGCGCGCGCGCGTAGAAGATACGACATCGCTCGCTGCAAATTGCAATTTTGTTGTGAGATCATTATAAAATACATAATGCCGAGTCGCCTTCTACCGCATAACTCCCCCGATCCTCTCTCCTTCTCCCCTCCGTACCGCCCGACGGAGGTCCCGTGCGGAACCGAGAGATGCTCGAGAGAGGAGCGGAGAGGAAACGAGAGGAGAGGAGCGTGGAGGAAACGAGAGGAGAGGAGAGAAGCGGCACGGCGTCTCGTTAAAAGTTTCTAGCGACGCGTATTCTTAATAGTCTGCGCGCGCGGACACGCCGTCATTAAAATTATAACCACCCTCCTGTATCACCTCACCGATCCCGTGCCATTCCGGACAACGGCGAAAGAGAGAAAACGAGAAAGGTAGAAGAGGGGGGATTCACAATGCGTGAGAGAGAGAGAGAGAGAGAGAGA
>NW_012041248.1:0-432 GCF_000956235.1 Wasmannia auropunctata
TTCTAAATTCGTCCACCGGATGAACATACTCTTGTTTCTACCATGATTGAAACAAAATGATAAAAGCGTTGAGACATTTAAATGACATTCGCACCGCTGCAAATATTAAGACGCGCAGTCAGTCATTGCGATTGATTTCAATGAAAAATTCGGTGTGAAAAATGGAACATTTTTTCTAGCTACAACTTTATTCGACTACTGTCCTCACCTCCAAGCCGTGTGGTGATTGTAACTCTTGTACATAAATGTAATATCGTTTATGCATTTCTCGCCGCGGGCTCGAACGTCGACGCGACGCGGACGCGACGCGCCGTTACGTTCCGATAAACTCTCTCGCACGGCAGCGAGAATAGAGTACCCAAGAAACACCCTCACTCTGTGCACCTAGGGCGGCAGGCAGGGCGATAATCCGATATAATGACGATGACGAAA
>NW_012041249.1:0-708 GCF_000956235.1 Wasmannia auropunctata
CGTGTGCTCTTCCGATCTATTTAATATCTATATTTTGCTTAATATAAGTTAATTTTGCATGATTTTTTTATTTTATACACAGTAGATTTAAATTATCATCATTTTAATCTTTACGCAGAACGAGAAAGCCAATATATTGATTCTGAAACATATATTTTGAAGCAAAGATTTCAATGAATAATTTATATAATAAATTCTACTTAAGGAAAAGCTGTTTAGAAAAAGAATTAAAAAGATTCTCCTTTTGTAAAAGTTATATGTAGATCACATTAAAATTAATTGTATAATTACATCATTATTATTTACAATTAATTAGTTGTGCTATCGGAATTAGGAAAAAAAACAAATTTGTATTTTTTCAATGAAATAAAACACGTTTTTATTCTAATGTTTTTTTCTATTAGAAAAAGATTTTATTAAAAAAAAAACATTTTTTTACATCTCTACGTATCGCTAATTATACCCTAGAAAAGTATTACTGAAGTTACTCAAAGATATTCAGTAATAAATTACCGTAAATTACTGCCAATATTATATTTTGGCCAGTAGTTTCAAAATACTGAACAGTACGTACTGGATTACTGGCTGCAATTTATTATACAGAACTACTGATGCTTACTGCTTAATACTAATTATAATTTTCTAGTTTTATTGCTAAAATAAATGTTATTGATTAGCATCGCATTCTGTTAGAAAAAGAAAAAGAAT
>NW_012041250.1:0-497 GCF_000956235.1 Wasmannia auropunctata
CTATGTAATAGGCGGGGGAGGGGCCCCTCTCCCCTGCATCCCTCTCCTCGCCAAATTATCCTTTTTAAAAGTTAATTGCTGATATTAAATATGTGTATTCTGGTTAAAAAAATAATATAAATATTTATTTGAAAAGGCAAAAAATGTTATTTGTTTTGAAAAAAATATATATATACGTTTTTTTCTTAATAAATTCATGTAATAAATTCAAATTTGTTTAAATACGTATATTTTTTATTTTTTACTGCCTCTACTCTTCTCAGACTCCCTCTTATCTTATCTTTTTACACGTTTTAATCCCTAACTAAATGAAATATATAATAACAGTACTTATATTTATCTGGTAAATGAGTATAACAATACATAACTTTATTTAAACATTTTTTGTATTAAACTTTGTTTGCGCTGAAAATCCATTTGAGGATATTCATTTGACACCATTCCGAGTATTTCTGCCAAAAATCATAACAATTAAGCGTGGGTCGTTTTTGGAAGTT
>NW_012041251.1:0-705 GCF_000956235.1 Wasmannia auropunctata
AAAAATAGGAAAAGCCGTTTAAAAAAATTGAAGTGACTTTTATGTGACATTTAAATAATTCTTCAAGGTCAAACCAATGATACCATCTTATGGTCCCTTCAAAACCAAACAACTTTTGTCTGAAAAATTTTTCTCTCCTGGGCTTGATTTTTGAGATATTCGACTGGATGGATTAAAATGGTCCACCCTGTATATATACTTTATTGTGTAAGAAAAGAAAATTACACAAATAGGTAAAGGCGTCAGCAAATCTGCTACTATTAGTGCCTACCCGAAAACAAAGCCCGGCAAGAAATAACAAGTAGGATACAGATATTAACGACTAAACGGAGTACAATGAAATTAACAGAAACTAGAGCTGACGATGATAATTAACGGATGTCAGCTATAGTTGAATGGAACGCAACAGCAATACCGACTCGTCAATCGCCGCGGAATTACGCACGAGCTCTTGAATAGTACAATAATAAATACGCATCACGTCCCCGGAGAGGGACGTTAAAAGACTCATTGTTCACTAGATAATATAAAGCGATCGGTCGCGACGCGAAAAGAGGCAATGGAGGCGGAAGATCGGACAGACGCAGGAAGCCAGTTGAAATATTTGGGAGTTACATAAAAGAAAGCCGCTTCGAATTTCGCGGAGTGATGTGAAAGAACGGCTAAGGAATCACAATTACGAGTGTCCAGAGTATTGACGGAGTG
>NW_012041252.1:0-334 GCF_000956235.1 Wasmannia auropunctata
AGCTAGTGTTTGGACACCTTGATGCTAATGCCGACAGTACTCCAACTTTCAAGCTTTATAACTCAAGATTTATTTCATAAAAAAATATTTCATTTATGTGTTTTGGAAAGTTCTCGAGGCGTGCTATAAGAATATGTAATGAAAAATTGGGGATTCCATTTAAAAAAATTCAAAGTGACCTTGTCCTGACCTTGACGACGCCACTCGCGGTCAAACCAATGTTATCATCTTATGTCCCCCTCGAAACCAAACAATTTTTGTCTAAAAATTTTTCTTTCCCGGACTTGATTTTCGAGATATTCGACTGGATAGATTAAAATGGTCCACCCTGTAA
>NW_012041253.1:0-993 GCF_000956235.1 Wasmannia auropunctata
CTGTAATATCATCGGATCCGAGATTAAATTCCTCCAACAATTGGCAAAAAAAGTCAAACGGCCAGCTGATCTTACTGGATCTAATGGCGGACTCGAGATCTAGATCGCGCCCTCTTGTACCTCGACTGGTAAGAGTCCCTCCTCGGTTGACGAGTCGAGAACGTCCGGTAAGAAGAGGCTTTGGATTTTTTGAATACGGCTCAGAATTGCGATAAGGCTGGTTTTTCTGCTGCCTTGAAAATTGATTTGACGCCGGTTGAGTCTTTTGAGCTGGCGGTTGAATTTTCTTGGCCATTTTATTGGTTATCTTCTCAATAGTATGAGCAGCATTGACATTCTCCGTAAACTTGCTCCCAAAGAGGTACTCGTCGACGGTGACTGAATCGGAAGCCGTTTTTCCTAAAAGATTTAACGAGGGGACAATAAAGACATGCCTCGTTTGGACAAGTCATAATGGTGATCTGCTAGCAAGCGAATGCCCTCAGCAATCTTGGAAATGGCTAAATTTCCCTCTGGCGATGCTTGGAGGAGCTCAAGTTTAGAAAGCTCAGAAAAACCAGCGGCGAGAGCATTCAGTGAGGCTCCAACCTCCAATTGAGATTGGCTTTGGTGTTTGTCGCGAGTAGTGGTCGTAGCGCTAAGCTTAGGGAGAATTTCTTTATTTACCTTCGGCGCAAGAAAAGACAAGTCATCTTTCGGCTCATACTTGGCGAGAAGGCTCTTTTTAAGCTCCTCCTTAAGGAGGAGGGTAAGGTTAATTCGGTGAAAAAAAGGTATGTTTTTAAAAATTTTTTTGGCGATACAGATAGTGTTAGTTTATTCAGTCAATTTCCATATAATAATGCAACATTTGAACAATATTTTCCTAAATTTTCATTGCAAAATATTGAAAATTGAGCGAGTGACAGTGAATCTCCAGAGGCACCTCGAAAAAAAAGTTGTTTTAGCGGTGTACATTATAACTCGCAACAGAATCATCTGAAACAAAAAAAT
>NW_012041254.1:0-1140 GCF_000956235.1 Wasmannia auropunctata
CTGGAGTTCAGACGTGTGCTCTTCCGATCTATTTTTCAGGAGAGCTTTTCAAAGATTGGCAAAAATACCCACAAGTAGAAATGGCATTTTTGGCGAAAAATTATATTTTTAAGGTATGCCTCTATTGTTCCGGACTAGCGATATATTAAAGTAATATTAATAAAATTACAAATAATGTAAATATAATATTTATGGTTCAAATTAATCAGTTTGGTAAATCATGGTGTAAGCAATCTTTTTGCAACATTATTTTCATGATCATCATATTTGTGGTCAAATATTTTTCCTTTCATTGTTATTCCTTTCCTTTCATTGTTATCCCTTGTTAAATGCAAAAAATGCGAGCAGAATGTGCTACGTGAAGAATTGCTGGGTGCGCGCAACGTAAGCGATTACGGATATGGTGTGCGCATAGAGGCATTTATAATTATTTCTCGAAAATGATACTGTTACGCCCGTGTCTACGACCGCGTCGTTCGATGTACCAGCGAGCCGGTCCAGCTGTCTAATGTTTCCTTGACGACGCGCTGTCGCCTGTCAAACAGACGACATATCAGATTTGGAGACGAGCCGTCGACTCGTTCGGACGTGCTTTACTCTGCTCTATCTATTCGCTGCGTTATTTGTTCACAGTCATTACAATAAAGCGTGTTCCTTGTTTTCTTAATTTGGTGTTCCTTTTATTCCTCCCGCGGCCTTCCGGTGCGCGTGCGCGAACGCGAGTGCGGAAGCGCGTACGTTACGCGAGCGAGTGCGTGAACGCGACATTCACCGCCCCGGGCGTAACAATACTTTGGAAAATAACTTTATCACACATGGTTGAATTTGTATTAAAATAATCTTTAATTTGGTCACACAAAAAATTTAAAAATTTAAAAAAAAAGTGAAGTGGTGGGGGAAACATTTTAAAAAATTAAAAAAAAATTTTTTTTACTACTTTCATAAAGTTCACTTTATGCCATTTAACTTCGATCTAAAACATTTTTTTCTATCTCATAGTTTCGACGATATTCACGTCCGAAGAAGAAAACCGATTTTTTTTAAGGGGTGGTTTCATCCCTTCAAAACGGAATTGAGCACCAACGAAAAATAGTTTCATGCTACGGATAAACTGCTTTACTTTTACACCAAGAGTCAGAA
>NW_012041255.1:0-359 GCF_000956235.1 Wasmannia auropunctata
AGTCAGTACGTTATACTTTGTGCTAAAAGGAACAACTTTTCCTTTAACAAATTTTGATCTGACAAGTAATTTTGGCAGGAGAGCTGGTTAAAGTTAACGAATAATCGCTCTTATCCATGCGGCGCTCAGAGCCGGCGCGCGCTCCTCCATTCACTTGTTCCTAATCCTTGGCTAATATTTACAAATAATGTCTTAAGATACTAATACGCCTCTGTTATAATTATTTTACGACATTTTAAGACTGTGTTTAAGACAGTCTTAAATATTAAGAAGCAATTATAAATATCTTTTATTGCTTGAAATATGAATCATAAAATAAATATTGATTAAAAAAAATAAAATCAAATAAATATTGATAA
>NW_012041256.1:0-357 GCF_000956235.1 Wasmannia auropunctata
TGGCGCATTCGGAGTACAGGACGTTATACTTTGTGCTAAAAGGAACAACTTTTTCCTTTAGCAAATTTTGATCTGACAAGTAATTTTGGCAGGAGAGCTTGTTAAAGTTAACGAATAATCGCTCTTATCCATGCGGCGCTCAGGGCCGGCGCGCGCTCCTCCATTCACTTGTTCCTAATCCTTGGCTAATATTTACAAATAATGTCTTAACATACTAATACGGCTCTGTTATAATTATTTTACGACATTTTAAGACTGTGTTTAAAACAGTCTTAAATATTAAGAATCAATTATAAATATCTTTTATTGCTTGAAATACGAATCATAAAATAAATATTGATTAAAAAAATAAAATCA
>NW_012041257.1:0-372 GCF_000956235.1 Wasmannia auropunctata
TGTATACAGGGTGTCCCAGAATTGGCGCATTCGGAGTACAGGACGTTATACTTTGTGCTAAAAGGAACAACTTTTTCCTTTAGCAAATTTTGATCTGACAAGTAATTTTGGCAGGAGAGCTCGTTAAAGTTAACGAATAATCGCTCTTATCCATGCGGCGCTCAGGGCCGGCGCGCGCTTCTCCATTCACTTGTTCTTAATCCTTGGCTAATATTTACAAATAATGTCTTAACATACTAATACAGCTCTGTTATAATTATTTTACGACATTTTAAGACTGTGTTTTAGACAGTCTTAAATATTAAGAATCAATTATAAATATCTTTTATTGCTTGAAATATAAATCATAAAATAAATATTGATTAAAAAAAT
>NW_012041258.1:0-517 GCF_000956235.1 Wasmannia auropunctata
TAAATGAGGTTTACATCTTTTGAAAGCGTGAATCTTTAGCTTTAATTTAAGCATCCGGCCAGCATTATGCGATGTTTTTTCACCGAGTTATTCAACATTGATGCAAAAATGGTCATTTTTGCTTCAATGTTGAATAACTCGGTGAAAAAAAATCGCACAATGCTGATCGAGTACTCAAATTAAAGCTAAAAATTTACGCTTTCGAACAATGTAAACTTCATTTGCGTGCGATTTTTATTTTACTTTTTAGAACTTCGCAAACTTGGTAAAAAATTTTTAGATTTGATGCATCTCCATTTGCATCCGTGCAGCTTTGTAAAGAATCAGTAAGTAATTTAATGAATTATAGATATCGAAAGTAGAGACATTAAGCTTTAAAATGCTTTTTTGATCATTCTAATACGATCATTTTTGACGAAGTTACACTCTCTTAAAATTTGCCTATTTTTAGTGATCGGAATGGGTGATGCTTTAATTTTGCTGTCGAGTGTATATACAGGGTGTCCCAGAATTGGAC
>NW_012041259.1:0-636 GCF_000956235.1 Wasmannia auropunctata
TGATCTGTGTCAGTTAGTGATAACGTCTGCATTAAAATTAACGAAAATTTATTAAAATTAACGTTTATTTGGAACTGTACGTGATCCATCGAAATGGAAATTCCGTCTTTCTCACGAAGCTATACAGAAGTCATCGAATCTTTACAAGGTAATTGATGTATGTATGTGTGTGTGTGTGTGTGTGTGTTGTGTGTGAGCAAGAGAGAATGTAATCGCATGTCCTTAAAATGTCATGTGTATGCGCGCGTGTAGCAGTCAGCTGATTTGCAAGGGTCCCGCGTACCGCCTGCGTCCGACAGTAAGTTGCGCGCCCCTGTCTACCTTTCATACGCGGTCCATAATTTGCTAACTATTTCTTGTTATAATTTGAAAACTAAGCTTCGGATAAAATTTTGGTAAAGGAAAAATCTTCTCAGAATTGAGTCAGGAATATGACATTTTAAGGACAAAAGTTTATTTTGGGACACCCTGTACATGTCAATGCATGCAGTACGCACGCACGCACGCACGCACGCACGCACGCACGCACGCACGCACGCACGCACGCACGCACGCACGCACGCACGCACGCACGCACGCACGCACGCACGCACGCACGCACGCACGCAACTGATCGACAAGGCACGACAGGGGATA
>NW_012041260.1:0-428 GCF_000956235.1 Wasmannia auropunctata
TAAATCGCCGTATGTTTCTTCGTGTGATGTTTCAATGAATAGATAATTAAAATCGACAGTGATTGTAAAGTACATAACAGATAGATGCATTAGTTGATTTTTCGTGATTTCCAGTGAATTGTTCGTATGTGAATCGAGTATGTGAATCGAGTGTGAAATGTTGAAGTGACACGTTATGTAAAAAAAGAATTAATTAAATAATAATCTGATCTGTGTCAGTTAGTGATAACGTCTGCATTAAAATTAACGAAAATTTATTAAAATTAACGTTTATTTGGAACTGTACGTGATCCATCGAAATGGAAATTCCGTCTTTCTCACGAAGCTATACAGAAGTCATCGAATCTTTACAAGGTAATTGATGTATGTATGTGTGTGTGTGTGTGTGTGTGTTGTGTGTGAGCAAGAGAGAATGTAATCGCATGTCA
>NW_012041261.1:0-443 GCF_000956235.1 Wasmannia auropunctata
GTCAGAGAGGCCGAATGTATTTGAATTTCTCTAGGGCTTCTTCTCCGATCACATGCAGAAGTACTGCTACTTGCCTTTGTTCCGTTTTTGAGTCCAATCCCGTTGCCGTATAGTATATTTGGAATTTTTGCTTCCATCTTTTCCAATTTTCCTTTATATTACCTTCAAAAAGCAAGGGGGGAGGAGGTTGTAGCGTGGCTTCCATTTTTCGTATAAATATTTTATCTGCAGCTTGATGTGTAACAGACTAAAATTTTTTTTTTCTTTTGTGTAGACGTTTTAGGTTAAGTTGAGTTCTCTTTATGGATCCACTGCTTACTATGTCACTCTGAGGAGAGTAACCGACTGCGCCATGTTACGTTCGTGATAAGGGAACGTGTCAAAGGAAACTACTATGTTCGGAAATTATGTATATTGTATAATCGGAATACAAAAAGGCAACC
>NW_012041262.1:0-402 GCF_000956235.1 Wasmannia auropunctata
AACGAGAGACTTGTCGCAGTACTCAAGCGCTTACGAAGCAGTAAATTGAAACTGCAGCCCGATAAATGCGAATTCCTCAGGAAGGAAGTGATCTACCTATAGGTCATGTAATAACGGACCGGGGAATCTCGCCGGATCCGTCAAAATTAGAGGCGGTAACAAAATTTCCCATTCCCAAAACAGTCAAGGACGTACAATCATTCATTGGACTCGCGGGATATTACCGACGATTTATCGAGAAATTCTCGCGAATTGCTAAACCCTTGACAAAATTAACAAAAAAAGGGGAAAATTACGACTGGCGGCGGAGCAACAACACGCGTTTCAGCTGTTAAAGGAGAAGCTAACCACCGCGCCGGTACTAAATTACCCGGACTTCACGAAGAAATTCCTGGTAACGAC
>NW_012041263.1:0-451 GCF_000956235.1 Wasmannia auropunctata
TTTCATCGAAATCTTTTGATGATCTTTTTTCACAGCAGCATCAAACTGCCTATTTCGCTAATTGGCCAGTTCTACATGAGATCCATAGTGTGATTGTGATTAATCCCAAAATATGGTCAAACATATAACACTACCTTTGTTCTAGAACTTTCTAAAACTCGCTTAGGCACGTTCATACTATCGCATTGATAGAAAAGTGACATAAATAAAAAACTAGCACTTTTGAGACAATGAAAGAAAATTGAGTTTAAAGACTTTAGGGTCAATAATTTTTCTATCCTAATTATCTCAAAAATGCGAATTTTTTATTTGTATCATTTTTTTTATCAACGTGACGATATGTATTATATAAAGTAACGACAAAAGTAACAATTATATTCATTACCTTCAAAATAACTGTATAATAAAATTTCCTTATCCATAACATTAATGATAACGCATGCAGTTATCA
>NW_012041264.1:0-759 GCF_000956235.1 Wasmannia auropunctata
GTTTTCTTTAAAATGTAAATTTTCCGATATTTTTCGCAACTTTGGCAGCTTCTGACAACCTTTTAGCTTTCACTTATTCTTCTGACAATTTTTTTACTGCTTTTTCTCATGATCCTCGATATCTATGTAAATTTTCAGCCGTGCACATCGACAGTTTTTTTAGTTGGACAATTTACACGTTTGATCGTCCGCCCACGCACTTGTCTTCCAGCGCGCCTTCTGACGGTCCGGCTTTCGCTTTGCTGGTAGCAATCGAACCTTTTCCAGGTAAAATATTTCATGCACCGAGGCATGTCGCACCCCATGTAGCCAGCTCTTAGACTATTATTTGAGTGCGTAACTTTTATCGATCAAGTGCGTGAGTAAATCCGTGTGTGAAAGTGAAAGGTACAATTTATACAACAATATTTTTAGTTGATTAGTGTAATGAGTAGTGTTTCTTTCTCCGAGTAATTTTCAGCCGCCGAATACTTAATCGATAGTGATTAACTAATAATGGAACCGATTAATTTAAAAATAAATTAAGTACGTGAATAAATCGCGTAAGTAAATCGAGCAAGTGCGCGAAAGTGTTGTGATAATTCAATTTATAAAAGGAAAAACTGTCAACTTATTACTCCAAGTGAATTGTTTGTCGCCGTGTGGGAACGTGTCCCCTTACTGTTATCCACGGAAAAGTTATCGAACTTTTTTAAGCCTACTACATCATTACGAGACATCGAATCAAGGTAAGAATAAATTTGTTGTGTGAGCATGTCT
>NW_012041265.1:0-555 GCF_000956235.1 Wasmannia auropunctata
GTCCAGCTGTCGGATGTTTCCCTAACGACGCGTTGTCATCTGTCAAACGGATGACATATTAGATTTGGAGACGAGCCGTCGACCCGTTCGGACGTGCTTCGCTCTGTTCTATCTTTTAGCCACGTTCTCTGTTCTTACAATTACAATAAAGCGTGTTCCTTGTTTTCTTAATCTGGTGTTCCCTTTTATTCCTCCCGCGGTCTTCCGGTGCGCGTGCGCGAACGCGAGTGCGGAAGCGCATACGTTACGCGAGCGAGTGCGTGAACGCGATACTCACCGCCCCGGGCGTAACAATATATTTAAAACGGATTTGAAATTGTTTCATCATGGCTCGACAACTAAATTTAATGACTTGACCAATTTATATATACATAAGTTATTGAGAATAGAATTGAACGATTTGTATAGACGGATGCATGTCGCGCAGACACAGATTTTCCTTCTAGTGCGCAAGCTTGACCGTTGTCTTCCATTTAATATTCTAAATGATTTTTTTATGAGACAAGAGAATAAGTTAAGATTTTTATTTATGACTGATCAACAGAGAATCGACAA
>NW_012041265.1:13078-14462 GCF_000956235.1 Wasmannia auropunctata
TTATGAGATAATTTCATTAGATTTTTCTTGTGATACGCAGAATCCGCATGTCTGTCCATATTTCTAGAATTGCATGAAAAATTTTTTTTACATATGCGACAATAATAAAGACTGCTATCTGATGGTACTTCGAGTATCCAAGATTTATAGCGATCATCAGAAAGCCAATTTTTTTGAAAGCTTCGCTTTCGTCTTTTCGGTGATTCACTCATTTCTTTATTCAAATATAAAGAAATATAGAAATATGTATCAATATAAACAGTAAAGGAAATGAGTGCGCGTGTGTTACAGAAAGAGATTTGAGTTAATTAATTCTGTGGTTCATGACTTCCACAATACTCAACTCCGAAATTTCTTTCCGTATCAATATGTGTGTGAAAATGCAATACGTACGTGAATATTGTGTGCAATTTTAGGTTGCGATTAACCTCCAGACGTTTGCGATGAAACGAAAGGAACTATATGTGAAAAAACAATAAAATTACGATTTATTTTAATGTCCACCGCTAGATGGGTGTTCCCGCGATTTTTGCATTATTCGTCAAGCGAGACGGAGGCCAGGAAGCAGCTGATTATGGCAGGTTAGAAATAATTTATTATTATTAATTTTATTATTTGATACGAAAATCAAATATCAATATATCTTAAAATATCTTTTCATGCTGACGCTCGACATTCTTAGCGTCAAAACAGATCACGTGATCATAATTGACGCTAATATTCGGCTGCGTTCCGTTTGGCGCTTACAACTGATGGTTACAGCGCTCACTAAATCATTTCATCCTTGTTGTTTATCAAATGTTAAACAAAAACAAATGATGCTTATAAGCGCTGTAAGTGCCAAGAGGAACGCAGCTTTCATCGATTTTGATATGATCTGTATTGATGCTTTATATCAGCGTTGAGCGTCCGTATAAAATTGTACCATTTGTAGCTTTACTAATAATATACCGGTATTATTCATATTTGTAAAATCAGTATTAATGATATTGGTATATTACAATTATTTGATACATAATATTTTAATATTATATATTATTTTTTACAGAAAAAAAAATTGAAAAAATTTCTGTGCCACAGCTGCACTTGCAGTTGCGGCAACTGCAAGAGACTGTGATGCGGGTTACGCAGCAGCAGCAACAACTCTTGCAGCAGCCGCAACTGCAAGAGCAGCAACAGCAACAGGAGCAGCAACAGCAGCAGCCGCAACTCCAGGAGCAGCAACAGCAACAGGAGCAGCAACAGCAGCAGCTGCAAGAACAGCCGCAACAGCAGCAGCAATACAATGGTATATTTACTTCTATTTATTAATAAATAATGTATATTTACATATATGTATACACATATATATCAATACACATATATTAATATTATATTTATTTAT
>NW_012041266.1:0-430 GCF_000956235.1 Wasmannia auropunctata
TCGAAGAAGGATTGGGTTTGAAGAGATGGTGCTCGGTAACCTATTGCAGCAGCTTAGGGTAGAGCTGGAAACCATCGGGAAACCCTGGAGTCCTTTAGAAGAAAGCCCTGATCACTTTAACCTTGATTGTCGGGACTGGAAAAGAGAGGGCAGTGTTACGCCCGTGTCTACGTCCGCGTCGTTCGATGTACCAGCGAGCCGGTCCAGCTGTCGGATGTTTCCCTAACGACGCGTTGTCATCTGTCAAACGGATGACATATTAGATTTGGAGACGAGCCGTCGACCCGTTCGGACGTGCTTCGCTCTGTTCTATCTTTTCGCCACGTTCTCTGTTCTTACAATTACAATAAAGCGTGTTCCTTGTTTTCTTAATCTGGTGTTCCCTTTTATTCCTCCCGCGGTCTTCCGGTGCGCGTGCGCGAACGCGAGT
>NW_012041267.1:0-541 GCF_000956235.1 Wasmannia auropunctata
AGTTTTCAGTTATAGTGCACGGCGGATGAAGTCTCCCTGAAGTGGTTGGCGTGAACTGGAACGGACAGAGGATGGATTTATGGAGGCAACTGCCTGGAGCAAGGGAAGAAGACGAGGGAGCAGCAGTAAAATGCCGCCGTGCAAGGTTTCTTTTTTTAAAGAAGACTGTCTCGCTCACGGTTTTTGATAGTGGTTTTTCCGTGAGACTTAGGGCAAATGCCGAGACAGGGACATGGGAGTGCTTAACGCATGTTGGGTACCACAGAGTAATTCCCCCCCTTGTCCGAAGATTCAAGACTGAAGAGTCAAGACACAAGATCAAGACACAGGAGGGCGAGAGAATCGGCTTTCAGGAAGGAGAGGATGCCTGAAGTCTAAAGCCTGGAAGATTAGCTACCTTCCAAGACAAAAGAAAAGGATCCTACTCGGAAGTCCGAAGAAGGATTGGGTTTGAAGAGATGGTGCTCGGTAACCTATTGCAGCAGCTTAGGGTAGAGCTGGAAACCATCGGGAAACCCTGGAGTCCTTTAGAAGAAAGCCC
>NW_012041268.1:0-477 GCF_000956235.1 Wasmannia auropunctata
ATTTCCGCGCCGAGTGTCCTGGCAAAGTGGGAAACAAAGATTTAGAAAGCGATTAATTTAGTAAATCAGAGCCCAAATATAAATGCATAAATGTTGTTATTATGTTTATGTTTGTTTACTGCGTGTTTGAATTGTTTTCAGTTATAGTGCACGGCGGATGAAGTCTCCCTGAAGTGGTTGGCGTGAACTGGAACGGACAGAGGATGGATTTATGGAGGCAACTGCCTGGAGCAAGGGAAGAAGACGAGGGAGCAGCAGTAAAATGCCGCCGTGCAAGGTTTCTTTTTTTAAAGAAGACTGTCTCGCTCACGGTTTTTGATAGTGGTTTTTCCGTGAGACTTAGGGCAAATGCCGAGACAGGGACATGGGAGAGCTTAACGCATGTTGGGTACCACAGAGTAATTCCCCCCCTTGTCCGAAGATTCAAGACTGAAGAGTCAAGACACAAGATCAAGACACAGGAGGGCGAGAGAATCG
>NW_012041269.1:0-725 GCF_000956235.1 Wasmannia auropunctata
AGTGCAATAAGTTCGCTCTCATTCAGTTCATTTCGTTTGACCGAACACAAATTTAGCGCTGCACTAGCGCAATTTTTAGTCGCCGAATACAACATAAAACTCGCATGGTAACAATGTAATCTAACCGAATGCGAAGATTTCTTGGCACTGGGGCAGAGGGCATTGATCGAATGTGCGGCACTGAAAAAGTTTGCACTCAGTGCGCACTAGTGCAAGCTGCCGAATTCGCTACTAGATTATCAGAGTGAAACCGACATCAGAGCCTGAGCCGGTTTCGGCTGATGTCGGCAGCCGCCGTCAAGATTCGTCGTCCGTGGCGGAGCGGGCGCTCGAAGTGGTCCGCAGGTGGATGGAGAGGCGTGAGGCCACAGTATAACCAGTAGGTCCACTTCGTGTCGGCGCCTTTGATCTCCTTTTCCGAATCACGTAAGCATCCACCATATTAAATCCAGGACCGAATTGAGAAAAGTGCCTCACAAGTAATAAAACAGATAAGTAATAATATTGATTCGATACAGTAAATCAATAAATTCAATGTGTGAATCGAATAAAACGTTTTATTAGTAACAATTATTCGTAGGAGTGATCACTAAAGAAAATTTCTGATGTATTTGCTTATAAATTGTCTGCACATATGTATGTACACTCGCTCACTAAAAGGTTGCGACTACTTTTTTTTTATAGGTTTACTATTTATATTTAATATACGTAATATATACTTTATA
>NW_012041270.1:0-461 GCF_000956235.1 Wasmannia auropunctata
AAATGAAACAGCACTGAAATGATGTGAAATGGTACTTCGGTGCTTCACTTTTTAGTGTAGAGTGCAGATTGGGGGAATAATTCTTTCCTTGACAATCTTATTATTTAGAAGAAAATGATGTATTATTTCATCGTCATCGCTACTACTTGACTCTAATAATTCTTTAATAATATAAATTTTATCCGTCATGTTTACAGTATTAAACCGCACTGTCAAAAATTTCAGTGCAATAAGTTCTTTCTCATTCAGTTCATTTCGTTTGACCGAACACAAATTTAGCGCTGCACTAGCGCAATTTTTAGTCGCCGAATACAACATAAAACTCGCATGGTAACAATGTAATCTAACCGAATGCGAAGATTTCTTGGCACTGGGGCAGAGGGCATTGATCGAATGTGCGGCACTGAAAAAGTTTGCACTCAGTGCGCACTAGTGCAAGCTGCCGAATTCGCTATTATATG
>NW_012041271.1:0-407 GCF_000956235.1 Wasmannia auropunctata
GATGTGTGCGAGACACGCTCATCTTTGACGCGGATCAAATTTCTACCTGGCGATGGTTGCGAACGAATAAGATTTCTATGCTGTTAGGAACGATAGCGATAGAATAGGTTCAATAGACGGTTCGACAGGCTGTTTTTGGACAGACAGGCAGTTCGACAGACAGTTCGACAGGCGGTTCAACAGGTGGTTTAATTGAACTGACAGGCAGTTTGACAGATCAGCAGTATCGGTTCGACTGACGGTTCAATAGAACAGGGGTATCTGTTTGATAGAACAGCGATATCGATTCGATAGAACGGGGGTATCGGTTCGATTGGCGGTATGATGATGGTTTCATATTATGTGTCTTCGCGACTTTGCCATGACATTGAGATGTAGCGAATGCTGACACGATCATTCTTTATCTT
>NW_012041272.1:0-388 GCF_000956235.1 Wasmannia auropunctata
TTGCGCATTACAAAATGTATTTAAAATATATAACTGGTGGTCACACCATTAAATAAACAATAAAATGTATAATATTTTAATCAATAAAATGTGAAATTTTTAAAATTATGTTTCTTTTCCTTTCCTTCGTACATGTATATGGCACTAGTACTACTACTGAGATGTGTGCGAGACACGTTCATCTTTGACGCGGATCAAATTTCTACCTGACGATGGTTGCGAACGAATAAGATTTCTATGCTGTTAGGAACGATAGTGATAGAATAGGTTCAATAGACGGTTCGACAGGCTGTTTTTTGGACAGACAGGCAGTTCGACAGACAGTTCGACAGGCGGTTCAACAGGTGGTTTAATTGAACTGACGGGCAGTTTGACAGATCAGCAGTAT
>NW_012041273.1:0-419 GCF_000956235.1 Wasmannia auropunctata
TTCAGTGGATAACTTGTGACGTTTACATTAAAACTATTAAAAATTTAATAAAATAAACACTCATTACGTGGAAATCACATCAAAATGAGAATTTATCTATCTTTTTCGAGAAGCTACAGAAGTCGACAAATCTTTAAAAGGTAAGATTTTGTGCGTGTATGTGCATGCATGCGTGCGTGTGTGAAAGAGAGAGAGAGAGAGAAAATGTAAACGCATGTTTATGCGCGCGTGTAGTCAGCTGATCGTCGTGAGGGTCTCGCGTACCGCCTGCCGTCGGACAGTAAGTTGCGCCGCCCCTGTCTACCTTCCGTACGCGGCCCGTAATTCGCTAACTATTTCTCTTTATAACTTGAAAACTAAGCTCCGCACAAATTTTTGCCAAAGGAAAAATCGTCTCAGAATACGGTCAAGAATACGTA
>NW_012041274.1:0-500 GCF_000956235.1 Wasmannia auropunctata
TCTAGATGCTTTGTCCATACAACATTATCGCGACATGGAGATGTAGTGGTAAGTATAACATGTACCTAGATACTTGCACATTGAGATGTAGAAGTAATTTTAACTTGTGTCTGAATGCTAGCGCATTTGATTTTTATCTTACTCGGGTACGAACATCTCTGACTGCATTTTGAGTTTTAGTGTCAATTCAACATGCATCGACTACGTTTAACTGAGTGCATGCCAACGTTGGCAATACTTCTCCGCGAACGCGAAATTGGTAACAAAACAATTTTACGGGATCACAACAGATTTGACGAAGATTTATACTGTTACGAACATAATAGGTGGAAATCAGATTGCGTATATACGACACGGATTTGGGAGTGTCTTATGTTGGACAGCGACGAGAGGGATGATGTGTGGATGACGGGCCTACAGCAGAGGGTGGCGGCTGAGGAGCGTCGACAATTCCTGGTAAGTACAAAAGCAATTACTCTCAGATAACATTAACGTTTTTA
>NW_012041275.1:0-569 GCF_000956235.1 Wasmannia auropunctata
CAATAACGATTTCTGTCAATAGATTAAAGCCTGCTTATATTCTGGCAGAAAAAGAATCGTTTCCTTTCGAAAAAGATAACAAAATTAAATCACCTCAAGACACTACAAAGAGTGGACGCAAAATTCGCCAAACAGTCCGGTTCCAAGGCGGATTTTGAAACTACAAAGGGGGTGATGTGGCGGAATTATCGTTGCTATGCATTTAATTACGCGGCAACGAGCCGCCACCATTTTCAAATAAACGCGCGCCGAGCTTCTCTATCCGCCGCTTGGTGGCGCCGAACATTTACGCTTTCGCGTAAGAAGAAAACATTTGCGATGTTTATATAAGAGGGCTCCGGAACCGGTTCGATCATCCTCTGCCCTTGCGGCAAAATTGATAGCAGGTTGTATACCTCGCAATCATTCCTCGAGAGCCTCTCTCAGAGCTCAACCTCGAGCGTATCCGTACTCGGCCGTCAAAACCCCCTTCGGGGCGACGAAGCCTTGAGGCAGCCAGCTCGGCTGCAAAGGAGCCTCGAGGGGAAACCGTAACCGTCACCTAGGCGGTCAGCCTATCCGTCCGAGGA
>NW_012041276.1:0-331 GCF_000956235.1 Wasmannia auropunctata
AAAAGTTCATAAAAAACTACGAGAAGGTTTATATATAAGCGCTCTTTACTCGGTATCCGACTTGATAAAAATTTTGTAATAATGCGTGCGATCATAAAATATTCACAGGGTTTTAATTGAATATTTCGAGAAAAGTTATATTGATGTGCTTTTTTCTAATAATAACTTGCTTTGAAAAGAAAATGGCGTTTATTTTTAAAAAACCAAGATTGCGAACATGGAAAGTTTATACTGAATAAATTTGCCAACAACAATATGACAGTAGAATCTGTCTGTGAAACAGTCTCTCATCTATATAATGAGAAATCATTTGCAATCCATAATAGTCTTA
>NW_012041277.1:0-394 GCF_000956235.1 Wasmannia auropunctata
TTAATATTTAAATATAACTATGTGATTATACATACTCTAGCTTCAATAAACTGCGATCCGTTACTATCGGATTCAACGCAGCATTTGATTGAAATAAAACCGTATCATCACGTTGTTATATTTCGCTCGTCTTTGGCCTCTTATCCTGACTATATTGTTTACAATACGAGCTGGTAATTCACTTAATTATTTATTAAAACGCTGGTCTATAATGCGTTAGGGGAATAGTTATTTAAATTTACGCGGTCTGAGAACATGTTAGACAGTTCTTATTGCGAGAAATGTTATCACATGCCTCGGTGGTCTAAAGGTAGGACGCCCGTCCGACAAACGTGGAGATCCTGGCTGAGAACATCAGGTGATATTTTTTCGCAATAAATTCTTTACAGATTCG
>NW_012041278.1:0-351 GCF_000956235.1 Wasmannia auropunctata
TTCACGACGCTCCCTAAAGTTGTTCCATTTGGTGAAAAAAAAATTGTGTAAAAGTTGAGCTCGATCGGACAACGGGAAGACGTGGCACATCTAACTTGAACTTTTCAAATTAATTCTTGTAACACTTTGTAAATATCAAGTTTGTTTTTTGTAAATATTAAATGGCAATATTTCCGTAATGTGCTTCAGAGAAAGAGAGAAAAAGAGAGAAACACCTGAAAGAATTATGCAATTAACTCAATTTAAAATTGTTTTAAATTTTATTTTAGTATAGATTTATGATTTATATTTTTGAAATTTCGTGCATGAAAACTTTATAATTCAAAACTATCGACAAATAAACATTTTTCT
>NW_012041279.1:0-330 GCF_000956235.1 Wasmannia auropunctata
AATATTTTTTATATTTTTAGAAGTTATAAAAAAGTGCAAATTGCAAAGAAAAGCATATAAAGCCTATTTTGAACCGGTGGATTTAGAATTCGTGTCTTTCAGAATAGAATTCTATTTCTATTAATTTTATATGCTATTTATTTCAATATTTATTGTATATTTTTCAATGCGCATATATATTTGTATACGTATGTTTCAATTTTTAAATGCTTTAGTATTATATGGAACATGAAATTATATTTAGAATTCTATTCCATCTGACATGGATTATAGTTAATTTATTAATTAGAATTCTACTTTGCCATTTATTTCAATATTGTTTATTGTATA
>NW_012041280.1:0-492 GCF_000956235.1 Wasmannia auropunctata
AAGACATGAAGAATAAAAGGAAAATTGTCGCTCTGTCTCCTATATTTGATCCATAAAAGTGATAATTTGTCATATATAAAGTAACTGTAAAAGTAACTATGAAATTAGTTACTAGTTACTTAAAAAATCTAACTAAGTTAAGTTACAGTTACACATGGAAAGAAAGTAACGAAGTTAAGTTACAGTTATTAAAAAAAGTAACTGTAACTGTAACTTCGTTACAAGTAACGAGTTACTTCCCAACCTTGATTCTCAGTTTAACCAACAAAGAGTTAGAGTATATACCGAAAGTCGTTTTGCTGCGAGAGTTTCCTAACTGTATAAGTCAATTGTGGGACAGATTACCCGAGCATATAAAAGCTGATTCGGAGGCTTAACAGTATCGTCGGTGTTTGAAACATTACAATCAACCGTGGCAGCGGACACACATTGACGATCCTGCACCGTTTGTAAAGAATTGCAGCGAATGCCGTCGAGAGACCGCGGTTTGAT
>NW_012041281.1:0-682 GCF_000956235.1 Wasmannia auropunctata
AGACGTGTGCTCTTCCGATCTGTTATATATCGAAAACCATTTATGATATAAAAAAATGTTTTATACAAAAGTTTTACAGTAAAATTATTTCTATTTACTTGCGTTAATAATATTTTTTTAGAATAATTATATTTAAAAAATTTTGTGAAAATTTTTGAAAAATTCTATTAACGTTAATGAATAGAGGTAATTTTACTGTAAAACTTTTGTTATAAAACATTTTTGTATATCTTGAATAGTTTTCGAGATATACGAAAAAAGAAAATTAATTTATATATAAGGGGTGTTTCATCCCTTTAAACCGTTTTTGGGCCGCAACTGCTAATTTCTAAATTCATCTATTTAGGCAACCTACATGTATAAAAAGTTTCGTTAAGATCAGAATTTGACACTTCGCGAGGTTCCCTTGTGAGTAACACGTACAAAATTGCGTATTATTACTATTATCTAATCGGTGCTAGAGACACGTAGCCGGTAGCAACACGACACACGTATGGATCTTTTTCTTCTTTTTTAAGTTTTTTTACGGCACTTGCTCTCAAGCGAGAGTCGATACGGCAAAATTCTTAAACTATGCGGTAAAATATAGAATACTAACAAAAATCGCGTGGTGATATCAATATGGAAATTCCTCAAATTCCGAACTTTGAGAATCCTGAATCGTTGTGTTTTCGCGGCGGAA
>NW_012041282.1:0-979 GCF_000956235.1 Wasmannia auropunctata
TTTTATTATTAAGCAATTTCGAATTTGTGATACTAAATGATCCAATTCAAGGGGACGTTATCTATTATGAGCTTAGAAAATGTTGCTGTCCAAACATTTTTACAAAAACGTTTTTATATAAGTTGTGGACCATAATTTTCATTCGTACAATCATTGCAGAACTCTTTCTTCAAACGACTGTATTTTGCACACACGTTAACGGACAGGTAAGTAAGAAAGAAGCTTTTTGTAGATAATTTTATAAACATTATTTTTGATATACTCTGTTTTTTACGTAAATCCAGTACAAATTGAGATATTTATAAAAAAAGTAATTAAAAACACGTTTTTAAAAAACTGTTGGAACAATTTTTCTCGAAGCTGTTTTTCCTAAAATAAATTATAGATAGTGGTACATAACTACGATGGTATATAATTACGTATATGCTTTGAGAAAAATACGAATATTAATTTTTGCAATTCGATTACATACTTGTAGTGATAAATAAACTCCAATTCTAACGTAAAATGAGAATCCTCTAATTTCTTTGAAACGTCGTATCTGGGAAACTATTGGTCGTACGGAGTTCAATAAATAATGATTTTCAAGGTTATTTGATAAGCTATAAGATTATGTTTTCACATTTTTCACATGCAATAAGCCACAAGCAAGTTTTTTATTAAATGTTTATTACAATGTGAAATAATATATTGATACCTTGGCAACTATTTATCGAATGAGGTTTAGTAACAAAGCAATTTTGCAAGAAATTTAAAAACTATTATTTGATTGCAGGTACTTTCTACGGAGAAGTAGTTGATTCCGAAATATTTACGAGAAATATTAAGATATAAGTTTTCTTCGAAAATGTAAGAAAACATCTTAAAAATCGTATAATTGAAAACTATTAATCGTGCGATGAATAAAAAACGATTTGGTGGGAATTTAATCCTTCAATCTTCATAAGGGGTATTATCTATGTAAAAGCTGTCTCTTATA
>NW_012041283.1:0-2200 GCF_000956235.1 Wasmannia auropunctata
TCTATTTGTTCAAATACATTCAAATCTGGAAAAACTATATTTTCTTGAGGACAGAGTCCTAATTTATTTATAATACTACTCAAGTGCTTTTCTATATTTTTGCCATTTATAAACACTTTTCCTTCTGTTACGCTTGTCACACCTATTAAATATAAGTATAATAAGTATTTCCTATAAAATATCATTAATGCCATTTTCATTAAGATCTCAAAGTATGTACAATGTAATACCTGTTAATATAGACATAAGCGTAGTTTTGCCTGCTCCATTGTGTCCAAGCAGTGCAGTAATTTGTCCTTTATAAAAGTCTACGGATATTCCTTTCAGAGCATGGACTTTCTAGAATATAATAATGTGACAATATGTATATTTACACATACGTGGGCAAGGAAAACGTGAAAAGTTCTCGGTTTGACATAGAAATGGCACCGGGGGTCTTAAATGGCTATATATTTTTTTAAGTTTGACCCTTCAGAGGTCCGAAAAAGTTTCAGTCAAATGCGGTTAGTAGTTTGTCTCTTATGTCGAGTGAAGTGAACAAGTTTTGTTCTCGAAAAATGGATAAAATCGAATGTGGCGCAGTAATAAAATATTTTGTTTTAAAAGATTTAAAGCCACTTCAAAAAACGAGCTGAATTCCATCTTTGGGACACTCTTCACCATCGTTTTCAACAATAAAAAAATGGGCTGCTAAATTCAAACGTGGTCGTTCATCTATGAATGAACGTTCAGGAACCGCCTAAAAACCGCTATGACTGAAGAAATAGTCGAAAAAATTCATAATGCCATGTTGAATGATCGACGAGTGACAGTGCGTGAGTTTACTGACATTGTAAACATCTCAACAGATTGTGTTCATAACACGAACATTTGTTGCACATGTAAAAGTTTTTAGCGCGATAGGTGCCGCGTTTGCTAACGGTCGGTCAGAAACGCTTTCACAATTGCAGTCAAAAAACTTCATGAGCTGCGCTTCGAATTGCTGCCACGCACCGTACTCACCAGATTTAGCCCTCCCCCAGTGATTTTAATGGAGTTTTGCGACTGCAATTGTAGACATTCGTTTTTTTTTCATTTTTTGAGAAACATCAAAACTTATTCTCTAAATTTTCGGGAATGAATCTCATTCCAAGAGATTGAAAATACTGCCACTCGGCTATTTGAGTGACAGTATTTTCACTCTTTTGAAATGAGATTCACTCCAAAAGAGTGAAAAGTCACTCCAGAAAATTTAGACAGTAAGTTTACTTTACTTGACACAAGAGACATACTAACCGCATCTTTTTGAAACTTTTTCGGTAGGCCTCTAAAGGATCAAACTTAAGAAAAATCATAGAAAAACCATTTGACATCCTCGGTGTCATTTCTATGTCAGGCCGAGAACTTTTCACTTTGCCCTCGTATGTAGCAAAAATGTAATATTCTGAATATTCATATATAAACATGAAATTCGAATTTGTATTATGCATATAATAGAATAAGAGAAATGGTTAAGAAACGACCAAAAAGTAAGAAATAATAAAATATGTAATAACTTCAACGACCAAAATTTAAAAATAATTATTTACTTGTTGATTTAACATTTTCTCGCTTGAAACCGAAGAAATAATTATACTCCATCTATTTATCACATCTTTGAATTACATCTTTGAAATTCTTCATCTCTATCAATTTGGATTGTTCGATTTTCACAATACTCAATTGGAACATTTTATATATGCATAGCATTGTTATATGCAAATATTGATTGCTTCATGACAGGTTTCTTAAGTTTAAGCTTTTCATTAAGGTAAATTTACATTTATATTTATATTATTAAACTAACTTTTTGCCAATTATATGGTTGCTATTGTTATAATGAACCGAAGAAAATTCTGTGAAACGTGTCCTAATTTATAATAAGCTTAATTTTTACCAATTTGAATACATCTCACTCTTTGCTCAATTCCTTGGTCCCTCACTTTACCTTATTATATTATGTAATGTTCATTATTTTATGTAAACTTACAGAATTTCGTAACCAGCACGTTGTATAAGACTTTTTAAGATCGCGTATTTGTATTCCAGGTGTAAGTGCACCACCTAATACCGGTTCAAAGTCTTCGTTAGCCTTATCGTAATCAAATTCAGTAGCTTCTTCATCAAGAGCTACTTTATTCTTCCTCAAACACTAAAATACTAATATATAAAAACATTACAT
>NW_012041284.1:0-818 GCF_000956235.1 Wasmannia auropunctata
TTATATCTTATTCAAATATCGGTAAGCGCAATATCATACCATACTGTTTCTTCAAAAACATTGCAGTGCCATAACTTCTAAGACGACCTTCATGCATAATCGCGATTCTATCACCAAGTATATCGGCCTCTTCCATATTATGTGTACTAATTAATATCGTCTTCTCTCCTCGCATTTTCTACAAAAAATATATTAATAATATGAAATATGCAACACATAAAATATATGTATGTACATTGTACATCTATGAACAAAATTAAATGAAATTTACTTACTAATATAATATCCCATGTATCTCTTCTAGTTTCAGGATCCATTCCCGAAGTTGGCTCATCCAAAATTACGAACTAAATGTATATTTATTTTGATCAATCAGTAATAATCATGCGTTATTCATAATATATTTAGGCATCATTCATTATATTTCTTTTTTAGAACTTACACTAGCATCGCCAATAAGAGCCATTGCGAGGCACAGTTTTCTTTGTTGACCACCAGAAAGTTTGCTAGGTGGAAAATATTTCTTCTCGAAGAGCTTCAATTTAGCAAGCAAAGCATCAATATCTTCCCTGACTTTGTCTCTGGTTTTATTTTTTGATTTCAACTGTCATAACATAAAAATTATATACAAATAACTAATTTGTTATTGAGACAATTGCTTTTATTTCACAAAAATTATTGTTATTATCCTCACCAAGCCAAAGAACTCTATTTGTTCAAATACATTCAAATCTGGAAAAACGATATTTTCTTGAGGACAGAGTCCTAATTCATTTATAATACTACTCAAGTGCTTTTCTATATTTTTGCCATTTATA
>NW_012041285.1:0-559 GCF_000956235.1 Wasmannia auropunctata
GCTCTTCCGATCTGTAAATAATTCATTAAGGTGTTTCCCATTATCTTCTTTCTTTACGATTCTACAACAAATTGTAAAGTAAGAAAGAAAAAAATAGTAATAAAATAACAATATAAAGCACAATTTCAACAAACATACTTCAAAAATACTTGTTCCAAAGTAATCAATGACACGCTTATCCCAGTAACTCCCAATTTTGGCTTTTTACTTTCTACTTTGTCCAATGATCGTGGTAAAGAATCAGTAAAAGGCACATTTAAAATAATTTTTTCACTATCAACACTAAGCTGTTCTGCTTGTGAATCAAATATACTTATAACTTTTTCAGGAACACACCAAGATTTTGTCGACAATGTAACTTCGATATGCCCATGACCTAAAGCGGGAAAGTTACAATTTATAAAATAATGATCCAAATTTATATCTTATTCAAATATCGGTAAGCGCAATATCATACCATACTGTTTCTTCAAAAACATTGCAGTGCCATAACTTCTAAGACGACCTTCATGCATAATCGCGATTCTATCACCAAGTATATCGGCCTCTTCCATATTAT
>NW_012041285.1:12961-13360 GCF_000956235.1 Wasmannia auropunctata
AAAATCGTTACCAAATTTTCGTCTTTAATATCGCACGTGAGAGTAGACTCAATAATTTTTTTAATATTGTCAACATCCTCATCCGTTCGGACTGGATTTAATTTTACATGAATATTGTAACCCGCTCCAAATCGCTGCTTCAATTCTTGACATGCACCAATGCAGACTAATTCACCTTTCACCATGATAACTAGTCGATTACAAAGTGCTTCACACTCTTCCATGCTGTCGAACAAAATAATATTAATATTTCAGTCAACAAAATGAATTAGATTGTAATGCAAATATTTTATTTCAAATATTTAAACTTTAAAAGGTACCTGTGAGACGTTAGTATAATAGCTTGTCCAGCTGCCTGACAGGACTGCAAAGTATTCCAAAGCGATCAGATCGGAAGAG
>NW_012041286.1:0-302 GCF_000956235.1 Wasmannia auropunctata
TTCTTTTCTGCCTCCACATAATACTCTGAAGAATTTATCGAGAGCGGACCTATTTATAGAAGCGCGTAGCGCGAATGTGCTCAGTTGCCGAAATGTTTCTTATCGTGTCGGATAACTGTGATATTCTCAGTTTAATCAACAAAGAGTTAGAGTCCGAGTTAGATACCGAAAGTCGTTTTGCTGCGAGAGTTTCCAAACTGTATAAGTCAATTGTGGGACAGATTACCCGAGCATATAAAAGCTGATTCGGAGGTTCAACAGTATCGTCGGTGTCTGAAACATTACAATCAACCGGGGCAGCA
>NW_012041287.1:0-410 GCF_000956235.1 Wasmannia auropunctata
ATTGGAGAATGCATAATAGCCGATTTCTTCTATCGAGCTCAATAACTTTTCCAAGTATTGATATTTCGGTTGCTGCAATGATTTCGAGTACACGTACACGTTCTCGAAGCGTACACCGTGCGGACTCTCCAACAAGCTTATCAACACGTTTGTCTTGCCACAGTTTGACGGGCCACAGATGATACCGCGTATAGAAATCGGTAGCATGTTTCCATGCTTACGTATCTTTTTATCAGGCATTAACCTTATCTTATCATCAAAATTTATCACTTTGATCGTCTGCGCACGAACCGCATCTTTTCTGCCTCCACATAATACTCTGAAGAATTTATCGAGAGCGGACCTATTTATAGAAGCACGTAGCACGAATGTGCTCAGTTGCCGAAATGTTTCTTATTGTGTCGGATAAC
>NW_012041288.1:0-677 GCF_000956235.1 Wasmannia auropunctata
GTACATCGGATAATGCCAAACATACATGAGAAAAATACAAGGGTTATTTCAAAATACTGTAACTTGTGATAAAAAATCGTAGCGACTTGTTTTTTTTTTCAAATTAAAGAGAAAGATTCCAACTTTATGACGCTAGAAACCGCATCCCCAGAAAAAATTTTAGCAAGTCCGTGCACTCGTTCAAACTTTGCAATTTTCAGTGTGGCAAACATGCTCTCAGATTTAAGAGTTTACAGCAACACGGGTGCATTAAATTTAAAATCGACTCACAGTATCTTAAAGTAGAGATTTCAAGCTTTCATTTGAAAAAAAGTTCATCATTTTACGATAATTTTTCGCGGAGTTACCGTTAACCAAAGTTGACCAATTTTTGCTCAAAATTTTTCTATGCCATAATTTTTTTGAGCAGTGTATATACATTATATCACACACACACGCTCCTCCGAAATGATAGCGGCTATAAAGAATATAAATGAAATCGCCGACAGTCTCAAATATATAAACGCTTTTACGGAACCACCAATCGATCCGATACAGCTGATCTGGTCAATCGAACCGCCTGTCAAACTGCCTGTCAAACTGCCTGTCGAACTGATACCCCTGATCTGTTGAACCGCCTGTCGAACAGTCTGTCAAACCACCTGTCTGTTCTATTAAACAGCTATTAGTTTAACTAA
>NW_012041289.1:0-461 GCF_000956235.1 Wasmannia auropunctata
TTTTTATATTGTTACACTTGTAGCGTTTTCGCTACCGCTCGGAGATCGTTTTATTTCTAGTTTAGTTTTCTAAATTTTTTTTTCTTTGTAGAAAAATTATCATAATGACGCCAGGCTTAAGGAAAAATCGATGCATTGAAATAAAATGATTAAAATCCTTATTTGCATATTGAAATCGCTGTCAGTTATATACTTTAATAATTTAAAAATTAATTTATTATTGGAGTAATATTGCATCGCGAAACGTTAAATTGATAATATTTTTTACTGTAATGTTTGTTTAAAAAAATTAATAATTAATGTTATGAGAAACTGAAAACTTGAAATTATGATAATACATCAATAATTGCATTCTAACTAATCCTCTTTACAAATTATTTTCAGAATTATTCAATTTATATTAAATGTTATGTAATATTGGTAATTGGAAATAAATTAAAAATTCAAACTCTTATTTAAAA
>NW_012041290.1:0-434 GCF_000956235.1 Wasmannia auropunctata
ACGGAAAATTACAATATAATTACAACGATAGTATTTTTTATAGTTTAGATATAAATGTACAAATAGTTGTAATATTATGTAACATACTGATAAAACATAACATATATGTTAACATTTTTGTACATGTGAATAATATTACACAAGATAAATTGAACATCTTTAAAATTTATTGACGATTATTTTTTATGTAGTAATTAAACAATTAGCAAAAGTAAATGTTAAATGTGTAGTGGGCGGAAAGAAAGAGTAGGCTCGAACCTCACAGTTATGCTAATTACTTCGAAGTTTATTTTAGAGATAGATACAACTTTGAACGCGTGAGATCTCGGCAGATCGTGTGAGGACTATAACCGGAAGTAGTTAGGCGCCTCTTCCGCCTATAGGGCGACATCTGCGATGTCACTAGAGCGTTTAGAACCAGGAGTGCTTAAGGG
>NW_012041291.1:0-759 GCF_000956235.1 Wasmannia auropunctata
AGCACGTCAAGGGCTCGTCCTGCGTCCTTCCGCTACTCTAACCACAGCACAAGTGCCGGGTGCTGCTGCTTCCGTGAGCTCGGTGGGCCGGAGGGCCCACGTGGTATCGTCTTCCGCGCCCCTAATTGGCGGGCGTGCGAGCTCGCGACCTCCGCGAATCGCGCGAGGTGCGTAGCGCCGCGGGTCCTGCGTCCCCGCGCGCGACATTCGAATTAGCGGCGGTATCCTGCTTGTCGGCGGTACCATCAGGTGCGCTCCCGGGTTGGCACGCTCAGGCAGCTCACCCTCCGGAACAGAGTATATTGAGGGGCCGTCCCTGGCTGCCGGTCTGATCCTCCGGGGCGCCCTGTCGCGTTGCCGACTACGGGGTCTCTCGCCCGGTCTGGGAGCGTAGAGTGGCCATCCCCTTCATTCTCGCCTTCGTCGACTCGCACCGGAACCTGGAATGGAGCTCGGCAGCTTATTTGTTCTCAAATAGCGTAAAGGCACGCGGACTCGAATACGACCTGTATGCGTGGCTTCTCCGTCCTTGTGGTCCTCCTCTTGTGGCTGTTGCGGCGTCGGTGAGACGGGTAAAATTGTACAAGGTCTCCGGGGGCCGCCGATACGCTAAGTTAACTAATCGAGATCGCTACGGACTAAAAGTAATTACAAACGATAATCGGTAGTCGGGCGCGGGAGCCACGCAAACGTAGTCCCGCAGCCCGCATCACGCGTCCGCCTCCGAAATGCGGAAGGACACAGGACTCGAAGCTACCA
>NW_012041292.1:0-517 GCF_000956235.1 Wasmannia auropunctata
GCGAAGTCAGACGGGGCGCCGGGATATACGGAATCTTTCTCGGCGATGGCCGAAGTACAAAACGAGAACGATAAGTCTGAACGCGAGTTCCTCGCGGCCCGTCTGACGCAAGTATAAATCGGCGGCTTCACATGAATACGTTCGTCTCACCGAAAAGCTCCTTGAAAACGGGAACGGTAGCTCGTCTCTGCTGTTGGACTCTACGCAGACAATCAGTATCAGCACGTCAAGGGCTCGTCCTGCGTCCTTCCGCTACTCTAACCACAGCACAAGTGCCGGGTGCTGCTGCTTCCGTGAGCTCGGTGGGCCGGAGGGCCCACGTGGTGTCTTCTTCCGCGCCCCTAATTGGCGGGCGTGCGAGCTCGCGACCTCCGCGAATCGCGCGAGGTGCGTAGCGCCGCGGGTCCTGCGTCCCCGCGCGCGACATTCGAATTAGCGGCGGTATCCTGCTTGTCGGCGGTACCATCAGGTGCGCTCCCGGGTTGGCACGCTCAGGCAGCTCACCCTCCGGAACAGA
>NW_012041293.1:0-757 GCF_000956235.1 Wasmannia auropunctata
GTGCCGTATACTCACAGGTATTCTCCCGACTTTTATATATATACTTGGCGTCGCGCCGCTACCGCGTCGCTTGATACGTAGAAGTCTCGACTAAAAAAATAAATATATATAATATTTATATATACATATAAGGTACACATATATGTTAATTAATACGTTATACGTACACTTTAATAATTTTGGAAAAGCATTTGTAAATCTATAAATAAATTAATACGTAGAAGTCTCGACACAAAAATTATCATCGTCAGCATCCCCATAAAACCGAAAATATTTAACTGATTATTCGAAAGTGAAAATTTTAACCAATTATTGAATATTTAAATCCTTTATTGTTTATCCTCTATTATTTAAATGATAAAACTAACACCTCGATAATAAATGTTAAACTGTTAAAATTTTTAATAATTGACAACATATGATTCGATTTGGTATAAATAATTCTTCCATGTCAATAAATACAAATGATGATGAATTATACATGAGAAATAAAACAAAATTCGCAAGTAAACAAATGAATAAAAAAAGTAAAAACGTCAATACCATACCATACCATAATTAAATATTTGAAGCCGAGAACAAACAAATTACCAAGCAAACATAGAGTAAGAAAAATATTTTTTCCTAAATATAATTCAGACAGAAATATAATTTATTTATATAATAGATAATTATAGAACTTATTATATATAATTATATATTATTATTTTGCAAAAAATGATTTTTTCACTTAAAATAAAATTTCTTAATTTTCAAA
>NW_012041294.1:0-550 GCF_000956235.1 Wasmannia auropunctata
ATCTCTCGAAACAAAATTTTTAAACGAATAAATTGAATTAACGATAATTATTATATATTATCGTCTCCATAATCAATAGAAAATTGTAAATTTCGCATCTAATTTCTTTCTACAAATAATTGAAGAGAGTAAAAGCTTTCAAAAATTGTTATATATATATATATATAAGCGTTACTAGAAATTTTCACAATTCCCTACCCTCTTCTTTCTCATATCTCTCGAAACAACATTTTTTAATGAATACAATTGAATTAACGATAATTATGTCTCCATAATCAATAGAAAATTGTAAATTTTGCATCTAATTTCTTTCTACAAATAATTGAAGAGAGTAAAAGCTTTAAAAAATTGTTATATAAATATATAAACGTTACTAGAAATTTTCACAATTCCCTACCCTCTCCTTTCTCATATCTCTCGAAACAAAATTTTTAAATGAATAAATTGGATTAACGATAATTATTATATATTATCGTCTCCATAATCAATAGAAAATTGTAAATTTCGCATCTAACTTCTCTCTACAAATAATTGAAGAGAGTAAAAGCTT
>NW_012041295.1:0-390 GCF_000956235.1 Wasmannia auropunctata
TGCAGCGCTGCAAACATAACCATAAATAACATCAGTCGACTGCTTGCTATCGTCGAGTAAACGCCTCGTGTGTCAGTAAATCGTCGTGTGTTAGTAAATAGTGCGCGTGTTTCTTTCCTCGAGTGAGTTTTCCAATCGACGAATAAATAATCGACATTGATTGATAATTATTAGCTACTTTATATATTCGGTATTAAAGTCAGTTGATTGCTTGCTATTGTCGAGTAAACGCCTCGTGTGTCAGTAAATTGTCGCATGTTTCTTTCTTTAAGTGATTTTTCAGTCGACGAATAATTAATCGACACGGATTAATAATAATTAAGTAATAAATTTGATATTAAAATCAGTCGATTGTTTGCTATCGTCGTGAACGAGTCGTGAGTTAATAAA
>NW_012041296.1:0-305 GCF_000956235.1 Wasmannia auropunctata
ACGTGTGCTCTTCCGATCTAAAGGATTTTACAGAGTTCTTTATGAAGTTTTAATAATGAAGGTCCTAATAAAGCAGTTATTATATTGTGCGATAAATATAAAAAACAGTGTTTTAAATAATGTGATTTATATTTAAATTTAATATAATAAATATATTTATTATATTTATTATATGTATATAATTTATATACATATATATACATATATATATATATATTTATTTATTTATTTATATATATCGGAATTAATATAATACTATTGGATTGAATTAACTTTCATATTACAAGTTGTTCATTACTCAGTAT
>NW_012041297.1:0-599 GCF_000956235.1 Wasmannia auropunctata
TATAGCTCGTCGGTATCGGAACGGGTGGCAGGGATCGCCAGCAGGTTCAGGAGAGAGAGTAGCGGAACAATAACGAAATCGAACGATTTAGGTTTAATTAATAAAATAAAATATATTCCGAAAATAAAATAAAATAATAGTACATCGAATAATAATTCATCACAAGATATAAAAGAAACCCGGAAACAATAAGACGTGGAATAAAGATCCGTTGCAATATAAAAGACTCAACGGGATTCGCGGAGCGGTCCCCTATGCGGTTTACAGGACCCGATAGGGGAGCGATAATAACTTAAAAGAAAACGCCGCGAAGTACTAATTATAATAAAAGAAGAAAAGGCGAGAATCCATAATTACTCGCAGTATCGCTACTCTCGGTCGCAATGCCCCACGCCGTGTTTGTTCGTAACTCGTGGCGCGCGCCCGGAGCGCGGGGTGGTGCGCGGCGCGAGCGCTCGGCCTAACGACGCGGTCACGCGCTCGTGGCGTGTACGGGCGTACCCGGTTGGTGCGCGCGTACGGCGCGCGGGCCGTACGCGAGTTCGAATCTCTGCGCCCGGGGGCAAAGTCTAGGATCGTGTCGACGGAGAATAGGGGAA
>NW_012041298.1:0-448 GCF_000956235.1 Wasmannia auropunctata
TTTATGCCAAGCATACTGAAATAAATTTTAAAATCTTGGAGATGAAAATTGAAAATGTGTCAATGATTGTATTAAAATCGAATCTCTTGAATGAAGTTTAATTTCTAAATCTAGAAGCATGACCATATCCGAAAATGTTTTATAAAATTATTCCATAATCTAAAACCGTATACATCTAACGGTTGTATTTGACCTGTTGTTCCAGCTGGTATAGTTAAAACGACCTGCTGTTGATGCGCGGTATAGCTCGTCGGTATCGGAACGGGTGGCAGGGATCGCCAGCAGGTTCAGGAGAGAGAGTAGCGGAACAATAACGAAATCGAACGAATTAGGTATAAATTAATAAAATAAAATATATTCCGAAAATAAAATAAAATAATAGTACATCGAATAATAATTCATCGCAAGATATAAAAGAAACCCGGAAACAATAAGACGTGTAATAAAC
>NW_012041299.1:0-365 GCF_000956235.1 Wasmannia auropunctata
GAATTACTGATTTAGTGGTAAAACATGGTTGGAAAACATAATAATTTTAAATTTGCCGCTCAGAGGGAATTTCAAGATAAAAGTGGGAAATTTTTACACCGATAGAGGGACGGAGCGTTTGTCTCATATAACATCACTGTGCACAAGTTATAATAGCAATATTGCCGCAAATATCGCATGTTACTTTTGAATGTTTTTCAAAACAAAAATTGACTGGTATATCAAATTTATCTGGTTTAATATCTACATAACCACTTTTATGCCAAGCATACTGAAATAAATTTTAAAATCTTGGAGATGAAAATTGAAAATGTGTCAATGATTGTATTAAAATCGAATCTCTTGAATGAAGTTTAATTTCTAAA
>NW_012041300.1:0-1015 GCF_000956235.1 Wasmannia auropunctata
TTATGTATGTACTTATTCATAATCTGTAATAATACGTTCCTTATTTATTTATTAATGAGTAAATGCAAATTACGTTGTCAATTCACGTGTTATTCACTATTATTATTTAGATTATTTGTGTATTTTCCGAGTCAATTATCACTCATGAGTAGTTGTATAACCCACCCCTATTTTTATAAGGCAAAAATGCAAGGGTTTATAGAAATTTCTTTTTTAATATAAAAAATAAATAATTTGGATTTCTAATATTTTTTTTATAATAGTAAACAGTACAAAGTTTTTACTGGCATAGTTCATTTAACTTAAACTTAACCGATAATATCTGATAAATTAAATTTTTAATAGGTGCGGCGTATATACGGGGTTTACCCTATATATAAGCTAAGAATCTTCTCTTGCAGCTATTTAATTTATATCTCTTCAAGTAGTACAGTATACAGAAGTACAGTAGATTTTTTCTGTTTCTTTCTTGAATAGTCAATTCGAGAACATTATGATATTCACGGTTTGTCGCACGGTTTGTAACTCAAGAATTCGGACATATAGCTGAAATGCGAGAACGGCATTGGATAACGTCAACCACGTCATGTAGAATGTTCGAAATCACTCGCGAATCCTGTTATGTCTTCGCTCTCCATTGCTGTCTGAAAGTACTGGAGACTCCTGAGAGTCAGGAGATGCACTGATATTAATATCAAAGATCATATCACGCACGTCGCACAGGGTGCACTGCGCGCTGAGTAAGCAGAAAATTACGCGCACGGTGGCTGCGATCCGATTGTCAAAGCGCTCTTAAAATTTTTAAATTTTTGTTATTTAACACACATCAAACAAGGACAACAAGCATTATACGAGTACTACGAATTTGACTGCCAGTATCGCGTAACCGTATTACGTCTTTACTATTTTTAACTAGCACTTTCGTTCTGAATTTAATTACTTTTCTCGGAATGTAAAAGACCCGAGGGAGATTTTTGCATTGTGGACAGCGAAAATGATAAATGGACAAGATTAG
>NW_012041301.1:0-553 GCF_000956235.1 Wasmannia auropunctata
AACCACTCTGTTACATGTCTTTATGTTATATTAGTATTGTGTTGTGTTTTAGTTTTTTACTGTTAATATTTATAAAATTATTGTAAGTTAAATCGATTTACCACTGTAATAAGTAGCGCAATCATAAGTTATAATCTACGTAAAATAATTATTGTAGTAAAAGACTTTGTGGTTATTTCGTGGTATATAAGTGTAAAGGATTAATAAAGGATAGAGTATAGTAAAATACAAGTGCTTAGCTATTCTTTGTTTAGTTTAGTCTCGTATATCCCATCTGTTTGGGATATACAGCATTTTTAGCACGTGGGATTTATGCCGCACAAACGCTCTATTATTTATTTATAAATATAAAAGTAAATAATAATACGTGATAATACGCCCTTTACAATACATTAATCATAACATTCATGTATGTATATACTTATGTATGCATTTATTCATAATCTGTAATAATACGTTCCTTATTTATTTATTAATGAGTAAATGCAAATTACGTTGTCAATTCACGTGTTATTCACTATTATTATTTAGATTATTTGTGTATTTTTCGAGA
>NW_012041302.1:0-883 GCF_000956235.1 Wasmannia auropunctata
CTTCCGATCTGTATTAAATTTCTATTTTTCATACGCTTTAAATTATTACTGATAACGAAAAATGAGAGAAATATTATTATATATTTGAATTAAATTGTACATGTTTGTATATCGTTCAAATAAAATTTCTAATCATTGTCGAATAAAAAATGTATCTAGAATCTAGGCTTTCTGAATGTAAATTATAATAATTAAATGCATGAACTAATTAAAAAATGTAATATATTCTTCTAAAATTTTATAAGCACACTATATTCCTTTATATCTATCCAGGGTGTCCCGAAATTTGCAAATCAAAATATCACAGCAAGAAAGACTTCGAAAAATTAAATTAAAAAAGTTATTTGTAAATTTTTATTTTGAGCAATAGTTTTTGAGATATAAGAGCTTAAATTTAGCCAATTAGTACTTGCGTGAAATGCGCGACCACTAACACTATATTGACGCGCTCACGGACATGTTTCCGTTTAATCAAAATCTATAATTGGCTAAATTTAAACTCTCTTGTATCTCAAAAATTGCCTACAAAAACTTAAAATAAAAATTTACAATGAATATTTTTACTTAATTTTTCGAAGACTTTCTTGCTATGATATTTTGATTCGCGAATTTCGGAACACCCTGTATATCAAAATTATTTATTATACACGATAGGGTAAACCTGGTATATACGCCGCGCGAGGATTTACGCCGCAGAAGTCAGAAAAAATAGAAGAAATGAAACTAATTTTCTCGCAACCACTCTGTTACATGTCTTTATGTTATATTAGTATTGTGTTGTGATTTCAGTTTTTTACTGTTAATATTTATAAAATTATTGTAAGTTAAATCGATTTACCACTGTAATAAGTAGCGCAATCATAAGTTATAATCTACGTAAAAT
>NW_012041303.1:0-835 GCF_000956235.1 Wasmannia auropunctata
TATGGTAGTAAATATGAACACATCACTGCACACTACTACATCAATATCGCACGCATACATACTCACAAATCGTCGATAAAACAGCGAATTTTTGGAGTTTGATCTCGGGTTCAGGATTCCCTTAAAGCCTACTAAAATCAAGAATACAAAAGTAAAGATAGAAATTTGATAGGTATGCCTTAGAATGGTCCTTATTTTTCGGGTTATAGAATTTTTTTAGTTTCATAGTTTAGAATGATTTCTTTTCATAAAAAAAACAATCCCTGTAAAATTTCAGCTTAATCGGATAACAGGAAAGGGTGCCAAAGAATGATTGATTTTTAAGGATAAATGTATATTTTAAATAATAATTTTTTAAATGGAACCCCCCCTTTTTATTGCATATTTTGCAGCTTATTTCGAGAGCTTTTCAAAACACTTATTGTTGGATAAAATGTTTTTTGGTTAAGTAAATCTCGAGTTATAAAGCTTGAAAGTTATAGTATCGCCAGCATTAGCATTCCAAGGTGTCTAAACAATGGCTAAAGCCTTTTGAATGTTGTTCAGGAACATGAGTTTGATATATATCTCAAGATCAAGGCCATTAAATATTGCTGCTCTTTTTTTCAAAAAATAAAAATAATTTTCAAAAATAAATATTTTTATCTTTAAAAATTATTTTTATTTTTTGAAAAAAAGAGCAACACTCTTTAATGGCCTTGATCTTGATATATATGTCAATATATGTCATGCTCATATTCCTGAACAACATTTAAAAAGTTTTAGCCATTGTTCGGACACCTTGGATAATGCTAATGCCGGCTGTATTATAACTTTCAAGCTTTATAACTCGAGA
>NW_012041304.1:0-1977 GCF_000956235.1 Wasmannia auropunctata
TGCGTTTGATGACACTGCAAATTATATTGTTTTAGGCTAAGTACGATTTTGCTGAACTTCTGAATCAGATTTTATATGTTTGGGAAACCTGCTCCACAATTGATCAATACAATTGTAAAACTCTCGCAACAGAACAACTTTTGGTGTGTACTCTAACTCTTCGGCAGTTAAATTGAATATATCGCGGTTATCCGATACGATGAGAAACATTTTGACTACTGATCTGTTTCAATCTACGCGCTTCTATAAATAGGTCCGCTCTCGGTATTGTTTTTTTTCAGTTTTTGGTGTTGGAGGGAAGGAAACATGTGGTTCATGCGACAGTCGCAGACAATTAAAGTTATGAATTTCGACAATAAGATACAGCTAATACCTGAGAAGATACGCAAGCATGGAAACATGCTACCGACTTCTATATGCGGTATTATATGTGGTCCGTCAAATTGTGGCAAGACAAACGTACTTGATAAGCTTGCTGGAAAGTCCGCACAACGTACGCTTCGAGAACGTGTACATACTCGAAATCATTGCAACAACCGAAATATCAATACTTGGAGAGTATAGTGTCACCGATAGAAGAAATTGGTTATTTTACATTTTCCAATAACAGCAACGTAGTCCCACCGAACGAGGCGCTTCCAAATTCCATTTTTGTCTTTGATGACGTAGCATGCGACAAGCAAGACGTCATAAGAGAATACTTTGCAATGGGCCGCCACGCACACGTCGACTGCTTCTTTGTCAGACGTATGCAAAGATACCGAAGCATCTTATACGTGACAACGCAAAGCTGTTGATTCTGTTTAAACAGGATGGAACCAATCTGAAACATGTATACGACGATCACGTAAACACTGACATGTCGTACTTGTTGGCAGCAAAAAGTATGGATTTCTAGTGATAAGGACTGTGCTCTTACAGATGGACGATATAGAAAAGAATTTAACGAGTTCGCAGTACCATAACATTGTTAGTTGTAGTCGTTACGTCAACTATGCAACTTTCCCTCAACATGGATAGCAACAAATATCATGAGAGGATCGCGAAAGAGATTGCAAAAACGAGCGATTCAATTTGGAAAAAATATCGTGCTTTGAAAACTGGTAAAATAGAGGAAGATATTGCGCTGAAAACACATTTTAAACCTGCCGAATCTCTGAAACAAATTGTTGAAAAAACCGGTGAGGAAGCGATCAAGAGCGAGGCCAATGTTACACCAAGTATCGGTTTTAAGAAGCGAAAACATGAAGATAGCATCGGTGATGATACATTGATCCCATTAAACAATACATTGATCACATCAACACCTAAAATAATGCAACGAAAAAAAGAATGGAACGTTGCGTCACCCACGCTCAATTCTGTATCAACGATAGAACCGTCGACTTATCTGCACTCGGTGCTACATCGATGGAATCGTCGGGGGAACAACCGACGGTAGTATCGCAGGAGGAAGAGGTCTTTACATGGATAGCCGAGCCGTCGATCGACAAGTCCTTCAGAGAAAATCTCGACGGAGTCGCGGTGCGATATACAGTCAGCCACTCGGGCGAATGTACATGGATCTGCTCCTCGGTGTAGACAGAAAGAAGGAGATTGACACCTCTTATGGTGTCTACTTGCACGACGATGGAGGTTTGCTTGGCAATAGACGATTCGATATTAAGAAAGATGATACTATACTCGTGGACAACGTGAGCTACCGTGGCACGCAAGGATTGTTTGAATTGATCTTCAAGACACTTCCTAATGAGACAGTTATCACTGATCGCGACCTGTCATTGTATAAAAAAATATTAGTTGGCAACAAATGCTCACAAATGTAGCCACAGCGCTATTAGTCGCATCAAAACCCTGGTGAAAATAAAAATTGGAACGTAAGTCGAACGTAAGGGGAGAGTGACCGAAGCGTAAACGAAACTTCTAGGAGGCGAAAATTGGAACAGCGGAATATAAAGGAAGCGTTAACGCTTCTTT
>NW_012041305.1:0-456 GCF_000956235.1 Wasmannia auropunctata
CTTTGTGCAGCTTAAAAAATAAATTTGCCGAATGGTTGCGAAGAGCTGGGGATAGACATCGTTATCACGAAAAGTTGGGACGTAATACATAAAAGTATATAAAATTAAAAAATAATTAAAAACTTGATGTATTAAAAACTTAATGTATTACTAACTTAATGTATTACTATAATAAGTTATAAGAGATTATTAAGTTATAAGAGATAATTATAGATATAAGAGTTTATATTACATATATATTAATATATTATTGACATAATTGAAATTATTATTTTTTTTATTTTTATTAATATTATTATTTTTTATTATTATTTTTATGTATACATGCATTGCTATAAAATAAATATGTATTACTAAAATAAGAGCCTGTGCATATAAATATCACATCCCAGACAGCACAAAGTCGTCTAAATGATGACTAAAAAGATATCTGCAATAGATCGGAAGAGCACACGT
>NW_012041306.1:0-1342 GCF_000956235.1 Wasmannia auropunctata
CTGCGAAATGGCATTGTCTTGCTATTATTATAATAATTGTATAGAGTACTGTGATTATAACACAATCAAGCTAAGTGGTTTCAAGCAACTTGGGAAATATCTGATCTGGTGAAGTGTTTTGGAAACCATGGATGACGATCAATTTCGTCCAGTAAATATTTCCATAATATTACATTTATGGACTATCTCATAGGTTAGGAACCGATAAATACTATCGGCTCCTATAACTATAGATAAATGTTTCAAGTTTATATATACAATATATAGTTAACTAGCAGGGCCCCTATTCTGTTATACACGCTACCGACGATTGTCGGTGTCGTTGCGCAGCTTTTTTATTATAAGAAAAGCGCAACGACACCAACAATTGTCGATAGTGTGTACAGAATACAGCCTCAGCTGTGTTGCTCCGAAACGATCCAAGTGTATTAAAAAAAATAATGTCATGGTAATTTTACAGTTTAACTGTTCGACTCTCAATAAAACTGCGAGAAGAGCAATTGAGAGCCACGCTAAAATTTTGCAAAAAGCACTTGAAAATTATCAAAGTAAGTATATATGTATAATTACTCTGAATCAGCTGTGTATTTAGAAATTTAACTCCAAATTTGATAAATTATATATTAAGCTAGCTTAACGCTGATGCGCCCATATGATACTAAATTTTCTAATATTATCGTGGACAGACACAAGGCTTTATAAACTCTGCTATTAGTATATTCTTTTAATTTGTTGCCTGACTTTCCATTAAATTCAATGGAAGTCTTTAAAAAATTTTGTATTGATTTAAAGGAGGACGAAGTACTACGAAATCAATTTGTAAGTTGAAAATTACTAATAAATTATTAGTAAAGAGTATTATTAGTAAAAGGATAAACATATTTTTAAAGTAATATTTTGGATTTGATATTCTTGCAGCAGCAGAAGATTCGTATAATAGGTGGTAAATCTGCTGAAAATCATTTGGTCAGCTGTCTCGTTACCACTCTCACCAACCAGCTTGCCAAGCTATTAACTTGGGATCAACGTAAAACAGAAGGAATTAAAGACACGACTTTTGTACATGTCATCATGGGTAATTGTCAATTAATAAATTTTGTTTAATGTTAAAAAATAATTTTTTAAATATATGTTCTTATAAAAAATATTTCTATTTCAGGAACTATTTCAAACATGTATGTTTCGGCTACTTTGTGCAGCTTAAAAAATAAATTTGCCGAATGGTTGCGAAGAGCTGGGGATAGACATCGTTATCACGAAAAGTTGGGACGTAATACATAAAAGTATATAAAATTAAAAAATAATTAAAAACTTGATGTATTAAAAACTTAATGTATTACTA
>NW_012041307.1:0-630 GCF_000956235.1 Wasmannia auropunctata
CTGATGCACAGAAGCAGCACGTTTTGACGGCATATTTGCAGCATGCATCTCCTAAATTATTTACAAACACTTTTATTAATATAATATATAATTGATCGTCATCCATGGTTTCCAAAAAATTGATCAGATATTTCTTCCCAAGTTGTTGCTTGGAACCTGCATTACTGCTTGATTGTGTAATCACAGCAGTCTATACAATCTATACATTATAAAATGCAAGACAATGCAAGAATATTTAATATTTTTCTTTTCAAGATAATGCAAAGCATTTACAACGTGAATATGACGCGTGGACGGGGAGGGGATGCGGCGACAAGCGGCGACGGCCGCTGAGTCCGCTGACTGCCGCATTCCCTCCCCTCGACATCACGTCGTAAAACGGTCTGCGAATTGCGAAATGGCATTGTCTTGCATTATTGTAATAATTGTATAGACTACTGTGATTATAACACAATCAAGCTAAGTGGTTTCAAGCAACTTGAGAAATATCTGATCTGGTGAAGTGTTTTGGAAACCATGGATGACGATCAATTTCGTCCAGTAAATATTTCCATAATATTACATTTATGGACTATCTCATAGGTTAAGAACCGATAAATACTATCGGCTCCTATAACTATAGATAAATGT
>NW_012041308.1:0-323 GCF_000956235.1 Wasmannia auropunctata
TCTCAGCGCTATCCAAGATCAACCAACTTGGAGGTAGTGAGTGTATAATCTCTTTTTTACTTTTTTTACTACATATATATATTGTTTTTTATACTTATAAACATAAAAAACAAAAAAATAAAAATAGTAAAAAAAGTAAAAAAGAGATCATACTGCACTCATCACCTCCACGTTGGTTGATCTTGGAAAGCGCTGAGAGTGAGTAATGTAATTACAATTAATTGCATGCATTAAATAATACATATAAAATATAAATACATACAAACATATAAAAATATAATTATTGTTGGCCGGAGTTTCAATTACGAAGTTCTCCGTATTTT
>NW_012041309.1:0-1012 GCF_000956235.1 Wasmannia auropunctata
TAAACATACATAAAAGAAAACGATAAGATTTTAAGAGAATACATACATGAAAAATATATTTTTTTATTATATAGTATTTATTCTGTATTTATTGGATTTATTCGTTCCTTCCTTTTGCCGTCCCAATCTTTGGCATTATTTATAACGCTTCCCAGCGCTTGAAAAAATTGATCGTCCTTTATTGACTTGTTATGAGCTCGGAATTCACTTATAATAGCATCTAAAACATATAAAATACGACATAATTATTTAAAAAAACCAGTAATACTACAATAATAAAACAATAATTATAAAGAAGATACTTGTAAGTAACCACAATTCAAAAATTTTTTTATTAAAAACTTGTAAAAGATGCTTTGCTACATTGTTACATATAATAAACAAAATATCAATTAAATAAACTACCTTTCATGCATTCACCAAACGTAGTCTCTTTAATTGCTTTTTTGCAACCTTTAGGTTTTTGGGCTGTGTAACGCAAAATGACGTCTCGAGACACAAAGGACCACGCACTAATCATATGGAAAAGTGACCCCGGTCAAAATAGAAATAACCTATGCAAAAATATTCTTTACGAGGTATTGATCAAAAGTCTCAATGGTGTCAACCTTCAACCACCGCTAGTTTTTACACTGTCAGCTCATAAAGATTGCTTGAAACCATTTTATTTTAGAAAATCATAAAATTACGCTTTCTTGCTCTCTCTCTCTCTTTCTCTCTCTCCGTCATATTGAAGGTGCCTATATTTAGTACATATCCCAATAAGTAGAAGTCCCCTATATTACATATAAAATAAAAAAAATACGGAGGACTTCGTAATTGAGACTCCGGCCAACAATAATTATATTTTTATATGTATGTATGTATTTATATTTTATATGTATTATTTAATGCGTGCAATTAATTGTAATTACATTACTCACTCTCAGCGCTATCCAAGATCAACCAACTTGGAGGTAGTGAGTGTATAATCTCTTTTTTACTTTTTTTACTACATATATATATTGTTTTT
>NW_012041310.1:0-472 GCF_000956235.1 Wasmannia auropunctata
TCGTACAAATCCCATGAACGGAAAGTCATATTCAGATATCGTCCACTTTCCAAAGCTCGCAGCATGGATAGTTTATTGACTTTGTTCAACGTAACGTGCGGCATTCGCCACTGTATTTTGAATAACTCAAGTTTCGGTTCCGTTGCAGGATCTCCCTTAAGACAATTATTGTCGTTGCGCGCTCGTATCAAAATCAATTCGTGACGAGCATTAACAATCACACGTGTGTAATCCTCACAAAAACCAAACAGGATCCTAAGTGGTACGCAAAAACTAAAGTAACCATCTTTTGTGATGAGAGTGGCATTAACTAAGTTAAGTTCAGCATTCCATCATGTATACATTGTCTGATGATAGCGATACATAGTTTTTTAGAGTGGTAGTTTGTCCAACGTTCCTACTGCGATCAATCTCCACGCCGTTGAGTTCATATCGCATTTCGTCAAACATGAACGAGATCGGAAGAGCACAC
>NW_012041311.1:0-463 GCF_000956235.1 Wasmannia auropunctata
TCATGACATTTTTTTTACCAGTTTGCATGGCAAAGATAACATATCGCGGTTTTTCTAGCTGAAGCGTAGTCTTGACAGCCCAGGAATGTTTCGTTGTGGCAGGCAATAGCGGGTACTCGTACAAATCCCATGAACGGAAAGTCATATTCAGATATCGTCCACTTTCCAAAGCTCGCAGCATGGATAGTTTATTGACTTCGTTCAACGTAACGTGCGGCATTCGCCACTGTATTTTGAATAACTCAAGTTTCGGTTCCGTTGCCGGATCTCCCTTAAGACAATTATTGTCGTTGCGCGCTCGTATCAAAATCAATTCGTGACGAGCATTAACAACCACACGTGTGTAATCCTCACAAAACCAAACAGGATTCTGAGTGGTACGCAAAAACTAAGTAACCATACTTTGTGATGAGAGTGGCATTAACTAAGTTAAGTTACAGCATTCCATCATGTATACATTGTC
>NW_012041312.1:0-541 GCF_000956235.1 Wasmannia auropunctata
ACGACAGCAGTTGGGTCACCACGGGGTCCCATTTTACAAGTGCCGCAAGGGTGAAATAGTGTGGAAGATCGTATTCTTATCATGCATTCCCAATAAGCATCAGAATCATACTTGTAATTTTTGCATTCCATGTAAGTAATGTTTACCAACTGAGAACCGAACGCCTGCATTGTGTTTGTTTGACCAATTTTTAACGCAGTTTTAATACCGGCGATCATCGTCTTGACGTCATTTGGATCATGGAAATAGTTTGGTACGATCTCTGGTTTAACGTTGACGTCATTAGCCAACAACGATATTCTACCACGACTTTTTGGTTTCAACAATATTGGCACCGCGTACCAGCCATAGCAGTCACTATATTTAATCCGTAGGGATGCATCATCTTCAAAATTCCTCATTAAATGATTTATTGGTTGAATACCAGTAAACATAAATTCTATGTCCGGTAGACCGATGTGTTTATGTGGTTGTTTTGTATTGACAAAAGCGAGGGTCTCGATATGTCCCGGACTCGTCCATGGTCCTGTTCGATTTGTTA
>NW_012041313.1:0-1252 GCF_000956235.1 Wasmannia auropunctata
ATTATTAAACTTATCTCAATTCGATGAAATCAATCACTCGCGAGGTGAGCTTACCGACGGTCGCAAGAGAAAGAGGACGATCATCTTATCGTTGCTTTGTACTAAAAATTCTACGATTATTTATCAATAAACTTGAACATAACGATTAATTAGAATCCGAATTTAATGATTATCAAAACCAGAAAGATTTACTTTCTAACAATCTTAAAGACATCTAAAGTCATTTTAACGATATTTAGGAACGTCTAAAAGACGATTAAAAAAACATCTTAACATTCCAATTTTAGACTTGGTGTTGTTCTGGGTTAGCTTTAACACCTTATACACTTTCGCATTATATTATTTGCTGAAAGAAAGTTAATTGTGTTTACCTCACTGAAATTAATGGAATGAGACTCAAAAAGCAGGCGAGTGGGAGAAAAATGTAATGGATATGCTTTTTGCGTGAAAATTCAAAAACCCATGTGAAACTATTGCACATTTTTTGTTATAATAACTTTTTAAAGAACAATGTGCTCTGACTAAATCATTTGAGGGTCAGAACAATGACTTTAATAACATATGTCAAGTCAAAATCGTCAGAAAATTATCTGCACTTCTACATAATTATTAAAGATTAGTATATATATTTTTTGCGATATTTAATTATAAACAGGATACTACAGAGAATATTTTCGCCATACATTATTCTTTTACATTCTATAAGTTAGTATGCACTTTAAATATTCTGTATTAGCTTGTGTATTAGCAACAAAAACAAATTGTATATACAAGTATATATGCAATACATAATAATTATAATGTTTTTATATTCGTGACGTTTGCCAATATTCGTTGAATTCGGATTTGCTTCAACTTGCATTCATTTTGCAGATATAGGGACAAATTTTATAAGAATAGGATGAGCAGGTCGAAATATTATATCAACATGCAGCCGAAGGTTCTTTAAATAATCAACAGGTTCCAAACAGAAATTATACCAGAGGGGCTACCATCGCTTTCATTTCCAGCAGAGCGAATTGTTGGCCTATAATTTAATATGTGTCGCACAATCATTTATAAAAAAAATTCAATTTACCACTTTTTGCTGTCTTTACCTTAGCTTACGATTTACCATAAATTACAGTCGTAAGGATTTCTTTTTCCTTAAGCTTTCAATCGTAGCTCAAAAGGCTTTGTATTATTTATTCATGTAATCCGATTCGGAGAACGTAACATTTTGTACATATGAGCTACAGAACTTTTACATTAA
>NW_012041314.1:0-324 GCF_000956235.1 Wasmannia auropunctata
TAACTTTTTCTAGACTTGTACAAAACACCTGATTGTTATTTATCACTCGAGTGCCATCTGGAGGCACTGTGTGAATGTAAAAACCCCACTTTTATATCGCGGTATCTTTGAATGTATTAGAATTAATTAAAATTCCTATAAAAACTCGAAAATAAGTATTATTACTATAACTGTCACAAAAGCAAACTTTACAGAGTAAAAAGGTATTTTTTTGTCGTTTTTGTGCACTATTAACCGGAAAATCGTAAAATAAACTTTAGGACAAGGAACGAAATTTTTTTTGTAGAGCCGTGTTATTTCTAATTATTATATTATTAAACTTAT
>NW_012041315.1:0-442 GCF_000956235.1 Wasmannia auropunctata
TCGAATTCGTCGACTATAAACACCTGGTGATTAATAAAATCACGATTTTTTAATGGACCTTGGACACGTGGTATGAATCTTGAACATGTTGCAAAAAATTCCCGTAGCACAATTAGGGAAATTCGAATTCGTCGACTTTGAACACCTGGTGCAACGACATATTGGATATCACAATTTCAAATTAATCGAATCTTGAACATATTGCAAAAAGTTCCCGTAGCGCAATTAAGGAAATTCGAATTCGTCGACTTTGAACACCTGGTGCAACGACATATTGGATATCACAATTTTTTTTAAAATAGTCGCATTATTCATCTTTCAGATAAGCCCAGAAAGAACTGCAAAAAATTCCCGTAGCGCAATTAGGGAAAGTCGAATTTATCGACTTTAAACATCTAGACTTTGAACACCTGGTGCAACAACATATTGGATATCACAATTT
>NW_012041316.1:0-546 GCF_000956235.1 Wasmannia auropunctata
AAATTGTCGAGTGGAAAAAATGTTTGACTCGAGGAAATCAAATTTATGACATTATGACATAAATTACCGTAGCACAATTCGGGAAAATCGTATTCATCGATTTTAAAAAACTGATGCAACGACATCAGTTGACCCGTTCACTCGAAGAAATCAAATTTATCGATTCTGGAATATGTTTAAAAAAATTCACGTTGCACAATTTGAGGAATCGTTGATTTTGAACATCTAGTGCAAGAAAATATATGATTTTTAACAAAAGGAAATCAAATTTATGACATTATGACATAAATTCCCGTAGCACAATTCGGGAAAGTCATATTTGTCAAATTTAAACACCTGGTGCAACAATATATGATTTTTAATAAAATCACGATTTTTTAATGAACACATGGTATGAATCTGGAATATGCTGCAAAAAATTCCCGTAGCGCAATTAGGGGAAGTCAAATTCATCGACTTTAAACACCTAGTACAGCGCCATATTGAACAATGCATTTTGACTCAACAAAGTCAAATTCATCGAATCTGTAACATGTTACAAAAAAT
>NW_012041317.1:0-775 GCF_000956235.1 Wasmannia auropunctata
TATATTATAACATAATATAATATGTATCAATGTAGATTATATATTTGGATGGCGTGCAAGCTAAACCGCTGAAAGTTGCATTATATAATAATGGAAACGTGCCTTTTGAATTACAAATATTAGCTAATACGCGAATATCAACTCTCGGAAAATATACATCAATTGCATCAAATTCAAAACCAAACAAAATTAAACTCTGTGATGTATTTAGTACCTCAAATCGCATTCGTAAGTTTCATATACACTAAGAGAATATTATTTCTTTAACTTTAATATATTTTTAAATAAAAAAATTTATACATTATAATATAATGAAAGTAATATGATTTAATGTACAACAAAATTAAAAAATTTATATTCAACAAAATAATGTTTAAATTATATTATTTCTATAAAGTATATGTAATCCAAATAAAAAAATAATAATAAAGATAAAGAAACATTTTCCTTTATATATTATTATAAAATTATAATATTTCGTTATTATATCCTTGTATATCTATTTTTATTAAATACATATATTTTTTGTAGTATTAGAAGGATATATAAAAACCAATATATGTAGTATACATAATAATAAACTGAATAAAATGATTGGAACTGGATCCTTGACAGACGGGACTTATAAATTAGAAATACACATAATTAATTTTGCAGAAGAAGAATATTATGAAATGGATATAAGAAAGGGTGATAAAATAGAAATTGTTAGAATAATGAGCAATACAGGTATACAATATATTTATAGTAATATATATATATATATATATATATT
>NW_012041318.1:0-1848 GCF_000956235.1 Wasmannia auropunctata
CAGTTCATTGAAATTAATGTCGTATGTATAAATCAAACATAACTATTATTTATTGCTATATTTATTGCGATGAATTATAAATGTGACATGATATTTTACAGATGGATAAAATGAAAATTGTGCATCAATTGATGGAAACTTCTTATTTATACAGCAGTTCTGAAAGCAGTAATACACTAGAGGAATTAAGCAGCAGTGTAAATAGCAGCGTCACTTCGTCCAGTAACGACGAAGATACAGATTTATTGCTTTTTCCTCTTCTACATTATTTAACAACTGGCCGAAAAAGACATCGAATTAAATTTATCTTTTAATTATTGACTCCTGGACAGATCAAGAATTTAAGGAACACTTACGATTAAACCGGCGTACTGCACAAAGACTGATTGGTACGAAAAATATTCACTATCGATTTATGCGTAATGATTAATACAATTAATTATTATTTATTATTGTGACAACAATGCATGCTGTATATAAAGTATAAAAGAAATTTTTTGTTACAGATGAGCTATATCTATCAAATTTTATTCCATCGCAGTTGTTTGGAAAGAAGCCGATCACAGCAAAATTAAGTTTTTAAATTTTTTTATGGTATATTGCCAATACAGAACCTTTACGAACTATGGCGGATAGATTTGGAGTTTCTATTTCATCTGTGTTTCGCGTTCTCCGTCGTGTCATAGTTTGGTTGATGACGAAATTAGATGTAGTAATTAAATGGCCACAAGGACAAAATGTAGTAACTACCATTGAAAGTTTTCGTGCTAAGCAAGGAATTCCGAACGTCTTAGGAACAATCGATGGGACTCATATTCGAATAGAAAAACCTGCAGTGTACGCACGAGATTATTGTAATAGAAAAAAATTCTTTTCCATTAGTTTGCAAATAGTAATAGATGCACATATGCGGATTACAAACATACATTGTGGTGAACCTGGTTCTCTGCATGATGCACGTATATTCCGAAGATCAGAATTGTTTCATGCAGCAAATGTTGACAAAGATGCATTATTCCCTGGTAACACTTTTTTATTAGGCGACTCAGCGTATCCTTCTTTGCCATTGCTTGTGCCACCTCTTCGAGATAACGGTCATCTAACACCACAGCAAACGAAATTCAATTTCATGCATTCAGGCACAAGAATAACTGTTGAAAGAGCACTTGGGCAATTAAAAGGACGATTCCGTCGAATCAAATTTTTTACTGACATGAGTATCGTGAAATGTCATTTATTACTAACACAGTAGCTGCAGCATGTATATTACATAACTATTGTATTGACGGGGATGATGTTTATAATTTTCTTGATGATAATGAGGATTTTGATTATTTAGAGAATCATGAGGAACTGGAAATACCGCGAGAGTATAGAATGGAACGAGATCGCAGGATGCAACTTTTTAATGAATTGTTCCCTGAATAATGATCTGTAATAATATCGCATAATTCTTCGATTTAATAATGCTGATTCTGTAAAATAACTGTTCACAATGTTTGTATACGATGTTTGTAATATTATTTTTATTGAACATTTATAAAATAAAACTATATACTTATCTATTATACATTTCTGACTTATGTAAATTTTTGTACTCTTACGTATGCATAAAAAATGATAAATATGAGAACACTTGAAAGATATCGCTCTTTTTTTTTATCTGAATCTTTCACTTAAAATTTATTATTTTTGCCATTATATTTTATGTTACTAAAAAAAAAAAACACTTAAACATATAGTAACATTCGAAAAAAATATAATTTATCTAAATCATTCGCTTATGATTTATTCTTTTTGGCATTATAACTTTGCTTATAGAAAGAAAATAATACTTAGGAATATATA
>NW_012041319.1:0-368 GCF_000956235.1 Wasmannia auropunctata
CTGCAATTCCTGCAAAACAATCAAAATTGATGAATCAGAATATGTTCGTGAAAAACACTGTCTCAAAAGAATAGGTTTGTAAAATTATACTGAACATGAAATTTTACAAATAAAAACTGATGCGTGCATTTTTGTTTCTAGATTATTAAACTTGTATTATCGTATATAATTAACGAAATGAGACCACTTGCAACCGTCGAAAAAACTTCACTGAGAAATCTTATATTGGGTATATCAAATGTTGAGTCCTACCAACAGGAAAACTTAAAAAAAAGTTGAAGAACAATTTAAATCAACGATTGCGGAAATAACAGCTCGAGTTTCCAAAGCTCAATTTGTTTGCACTGCAGATATTTGGAGTTGTACAA
>NW_012041320.1:0-560 GCF_000956235.1 Wasmannia auropunctata
AATTAATTTGACGCAATGGTCTGCGTATAAACAAAATTAAAACTATATTAGCTAGTGTTTGAAACACAAATAAAAAATTTTAACTCGGCCAAGGAACGAACAATAATATAATAAATGTTTATAATATTATGATCTTGTGATTTTATGTCGCATCATATTTTGCTTATTCGTTGGCCGATAATTAAAATTTCTTATTTGTTTTTCAAATACGAGCTATTTAATGTAGTTTTAATTTTGCTTATACGCAGACCTATCAATGCTTAGATAATGTCTCACATGTTTATTTTCTTTTTATAAATAACTTGGTAATTTGATAATTTTTATGTAATTTTTTTAATATAGAGAAAAACATCCGTTGTTATTAAAAAAAACTTTACAAAAGAAAGAAACAAAATATAAAAATGCATCCTCAGCATCATGTAAAACATCCGATTCAATATCTGCAATTCCTGCAGAACAATCAAACTCGATGAATCAGAATATGTTCGTGAAAAACACTGTCTCAAAAGAACAAGTTTGTAAAATTATACTGAACATGAAATTTTACAAATAAAAACTGA
>NW_012041321.1:0-314 GCF_000956235.1 Wasmannia auropunctata
TCAAAAATGGTCGTATTGGAGTTTTAAAAAAAGCATTTTAAAGCTTGAAGTTTCTAGTTTTGAGATCTTACGATGAAAAAATTTTTCAAGCAACGTGTACCGCGCAATCCTAATGAATACCGAAAGAAATTTTTTTTCAAAAAAAAACATATAGAAATTGTAACGATGGTATTTAAAAAAATAATTAATTTGACGCAATGGTCTGCGTATAAACAAAATTAAAACTATATTAGCTAGTGTTTGAAACACAAATAAAAAATTTTAACTCGGCCAAGGAACGAACAATAATATAATAAATGTTTATAATATTATGA
>NW_012041322.1:0-758 GCF_000956235.1 Wasmannia auropunctata
CATTGCATATATGTTTTGTAAAATATTATTAATTTGGAAGGTTGATCAGTTTAAACGATGTTAGTGTTCTGATATCAAAGTTTTTTCCGATAAGTAATCTAATTCTTGTAATTTCTTATATCTTTCTCAAGTGTTTGCGACCATTATATCGAAAAGCAGTTTTTAACTATAAACTATTTTCTGGTCGTAATTATTTGAAATTTCTATAGATTATTCTTATTATGTTAATGTACGGTAAATTAATGATCAAATCTAAATATCCATTTCTTACGAAATATATCCAGTGATGATATCTCTATTGCAAGGATAGGTATAGCTTATCTATTTGTCAAGTTCTTCAAGTCGACTGTGCTTCGAGAACAAAAGACTTGCATATTATATTGCTTGAGTTTTTTCAAGGGTGATATACATATACAGATCTTGTGAAAAATATATTGTTAACAACGGACCCAGCCTCAATGACCTTGACCTTGATATATGTTATCAAAATCATGACTCTAAGTGACCTTTAATAGGTTTCAACCGTCGCTAGTTCTTTGTTAAAAAGTTATTAACAAAAAAAGTTATAAAAATTTTTGGTAATCATACATTTTATAAAACCTTCAATGATTTTGATCTTGACATATTGTTACGCCCGGGAGTCGTTCTCGCGCACTCGCGTTCGCGTTCGCGTTCCGTTCCGACGCTTCCGCGGGAAATAAGGGGACTCGTTTAAAAAATGAATAAATTCTTTAATGAACACAACACACAAGAACGCA
>NW_012041323.1:0-792 GCF_000956235.1 Wasmannia auropunctata
GAGTTCAGACGTGTGCTCTTCCGATCTTGTTGAATGTTTACCTATCGTTTTCTATCCAAAATTCCTTATTTTAATAATCACTTACTAAACAAAAAATATAATTTAAAATAAACTGTCACACTTGTGATTGATTAATAAATGTGAAAAAGTTTATTTGGCCAAGGAACAAGCAGAATAAAAATGACATATAATTACGAAATAATTAATATTAATAAATAATAATTTAATGTAAAAAAAAACACAATAATAAAACGTTTCAATCTACACAGAGTCTTCTTCAATTAATATATATATATATAAATATACGTATTTACATAAAGTTCAAATTTAATAAATAAATAAATAAATAGTTTATATAAAATGGATATAGAAAAAACATATTTATGTTAGAAAATAATTAAACCTGGAAACGATATAAAAACTGAAAAAGATATAAAACAATAAACATTACAAAAAATTATGCCGCACGTAGTAACTTTGTAATCATTAAATCGCATACATAATTTCGTCATGCATTGCATATATGTTTTGTAAAATATTATTAATTTGGAAGGTTGATCAGTTTAAACGATGTTAGTGTTCTGATATCAAAGTTTTTTCCGATAAGTAATCTAATTCTTGTAATTTCTTATATCTTTCTCAAGTGTTTGCGACCATTATATCGAAAAGCAGTTTTTAACTATAAACTATTTTCTGGTCGTAATTATTTGAAATTTCTATAGATTATTCTTATTATGTTAATGTACGGTAAATTAATGATCAAATCTAAATATCCATTTCTTACGAAATATA
>NW_012041324.1:0-835 GCF_000956235.1 Wasmannia auropunctata
ATTCCGTTCAGTATTTTCGAAGTTATCGTTCCAACTGCAATTGTCGGTAATTCCCGACCTTTCAGCATCCTCTTAATCCTTACATTCGTCATAAATTCGAGTTTGGTTTCGAAAATTTTTTCTTGTTATTGGTTCGATCTCATATTAATAATTTTATATTACATTTAGAATAATAAAATATATATGAAATTTTATTATTAGTTGAACTATATAATTAATTTTGACATAATATATTCATGTATCAATCAGTAAATTTGGGTCGATTATTTTTGATTCGACCAAAGGATTTTAATCCTTTTTGATACCGTATTTTCGGTGCAGAAATCCCGATCGATTCGGATAATTTTTTTTATAATCGGTTTTAATTAAACATTTTCGGCAGGGTAATTCTGAGTTTATTTTCAGATGCAAAAAGAATTCTTTTTCTAAAAGGGATTCTTAATTTTGCACCTGAAAATAAACTCAGAATTGATGACGTAAAACTGTCCATACAGAACAAAATATATAATAGATATCTACTAGATATCCACATATCTATACACTATCCATTATGGATAACTAGTAGATATCTAATAATTATCTGCACATCCATGTTCACTAAACACCTACCAAAGATATCTATTAGATATTTATTTGTTATCTACATATCTATGTTAACAAAATATTTACCGGAGATACTTAATAAACATATAAGTATGTGTTGATCAAAAATTTACACTGAATAATTATTTAAATAATATTAACACGTAAATAATGTTAACTACTTTTATGACGAAATTGTATTAAATTTTGCTCCCATAACTAAGAATTATAAAATAATTGTTGTTTGGATAAT
>NW_012041325.1:0-525 GCF_000956235.1 Wasmannia auropunctata
ATTTGTTTTTACAACTTTAAAATCTGTTGCAATTATGGCTATAATTAAAATTTGTAATTTTTTGTTTTATATTTTTACTTTTGCATAGAATGTTACAAATTTCTATGAAGAACAACAATATTCTTCAGTATTCTACGATTCATGAATCCGTGAAAATCTATATTTTACTTTCTTAAATTTTCATAAAATACTACAAGTTTCCACAGAAGTTGAGAGAAAATTTTTATCACTTGAAGATGAATATTTCTGAACAGTTGTAACTTCGTGTATAATACTACAAGAAAACGGAATTCTTAAGCTTTTTACGATTCGAATTGTCAATAAAAATTTAAATATACCCAGTAAAGAAATTTAGGCAGGGTTTCCGAGAGAAGAAACACGCAGGGTTGTGCCGTAGATTTCAAGATTACGTCTACACGGATTATTTACGTGAAATCTACGTGATGTTTACATGGTCTTTTTGCTACGTAGACAATGTAGACTTGTAAACTATGTAGAATTTAGATCGGAAGAGCACACGTCTGA
>NW_012041326.1:0-441 GCF_000956235.1 Wasmannia auropunctata
ACGTCTTCAATGCCATGCACGATAACATTGAACTACACTAAGAAAAAAAATTGATTGTACATACTAAATTTATATAATTATTTGATCCAATAGTTAATTCAACAATTATTTAGTTGCACAAAGAAAGGTATATAGTTCATTTATGTCAACTATTAAAATTTTTTAATTAAGAATTAACTAAACCAGTTTAATTAAATTATTTTGTTTAAAATACTGGTAGTATTTATTTGTGTTTGCATGCTATTTAGTTATCCAAGTAATATATTTGTTTAAATTTCAAGTATCGAAATGACTAAACAATGCTGATGGGGATAATAAATAGTGTATGTTTTTAATAGAACGGTTGAATTGGATACAATAAATTTTAGTTGAAACAAAATAGTTTAATTAGAAAATAGTATTTTGTTTATAATAGTAACAAATTATTTTGTGTCATCGTAG
>NW_012041327.1:0-717 GCF_000956235.1 Wasmannia auropunctata
ATATATACGTATTATTTTAAAAATAAATTGTTATTAATATATATTGAATTTACAAATCTTTCATTAAAATATATATAAAAAACCCTATTAACTAATAGTAATTATTCTTCTAACCATTGGTAAATAGTAATCATTGAGGAATAGTGTACTATAGTTACTATTCGCCAAGGGTTACTATACGCCAATAGTTGCTATTCGCCAAATTACAGTTGACCAACAGTAACTATTGGTCAATATAATATCATTGGCTCCCAATCATATTTTTTTGTAAGGGTATGCACATGCACACGTATAGTCAGTTAAAATAAATGACTTTTATACTTTATAACAACTTACATCAAGGTTAAAACCATTTCCAGATAAACTAATGTATACATATATGTGTGATATCTGTGATAATAATTCATACATAGATAACAAATGAGTCATATTTTGATCATTTCCGTAATTCATACGCAACATTCGCATTTTTTAGAAAATGTGTGGTAACGTTTTTAAAATATCTAAAGTCACATTATATTTCAAAATTTCCTGATAGCGTATAAACACTATCGCTAATCGTTTGCATATAAATGTATATAATAATTACGTCTTCAATGCCATGCACGATAACATTGAACTACACTAAGAAAAAAAATTGATTGTACATACTAAATTTATATAATTATTTGATCCAATAGTTAATTCAACAATTATTTAGTTGCACAAAGAAAGGTA
>NW_012041328.1:0-492 GCF_000956235.1 Wasmannia auropunctata
TCAAATGGAGTCTAGGGCGCGTACTAGAGGTTCATTTGGGCGATGACCAGGTGGCAAGAGTGGCCACAGTAAAGACGGCCAGCGGCGTTTATAAACGAACTATCAGGAAGCTATATGCTCTTCCCAGGCATGAGAGCACGAATGCTAGCGAGAAGGATGAAAGTGCTGAAGCTGGAGCAAGGGATTCTTAAGGATATATTATTTACCATGCTATTCATGCTTATACTACGTAGATTATATACGAATACTAATATTGTTCATTTATTTTATTTTTATTACAGTTTGTTATGTGTTAAGTCCATATTTGTTTGTATGACAACATTAATAGAAATATGTTTAAGGGACATTAAGAAATTTGCAAACAATAAAAACCTAACAAGATTCCCCAAATTGAAACTAAGTAGGTATGAGTAAGGCAGATGGGAATCAGCGTGGTTATTGGTACGCATTAATTTATTTCTAAGAAATTTACTTTATTCTAAGTCAAACGTT
>NW_012041329.1:0-463 GCF_000956235.1 Wasmannia auropunctata
CTATTCCGCTGTGTTCCGGACGAAGCACGTGACAATGGTGATGTGCGTACGGGCTGGAAATCTTGAACGTCCCTTTAGTGACTTTCGTCCTAGTAACTTGTTACTAGATAAATAACCATATGTGGCCAGTGACACATATAGTAATTTTTTAAGTAACAAGCAACTCGGACTATAGAATTCTCTTAGATCCCGGATCGCAGTCCAATCGCGGCGAGGGAACTGAAGGAAATGTATCAGTTCGTGCAGAATCAAACGGAAGAAATTAAGACAAAGCTAGCTTCGCAGGGAGTGGATTGGAAGTTTATACCACCCAGATCGCCAAATTTTGGAGGTCTATGGGAGGCCTCAGTTAAGTCTGCCAAGAGACATTTATATACTGTCACGCGAAATCTTATACTAACTTTTGAAGAATTCAGTACGCTATTAGCTGAAATAGAGTCAGTGCTAAACTCACGTCCTTTAA
>NW_012041330.1:0-1452 GCF_000956235.1 Wasmannia auropunctata
TTTCGACGAGACTACAAGTAGTGATGCATCGTACATAGAATGTAATTGATATTTCGACGAGTCGTATCAGCAGGCATACATCTATCGATACGACTCGTCGAAATATCAATTACATTCTATACGCAGGGATAGGAAGGAATGGATGCGCGAACTTGGTCCAATGAAAAGTTACATTTTTAAACATTATTTTTTGTTTATTAGCGGTCTAAAATACAGAAAGCGCTTAACAAACGCACTGCACACGGCTAGAGACACGTCTACTGGTTTTTTAAACGCGCGTACATTAATTTTAATAATCTTTTCTTGAGGAGTTCAAATTCTTCCTCCTCCAACATCCTTTCCACAACATAATTTTTGAGTTCCTGGTCCTCCTTCTCCTCGTCTCTTTCCCTTTTTGTCCTAAGGCGCTTTCTTTTTTTGTGTTCTGTTTGCTGTTCCATTTTTTTTGCAGGCGCCAAAGAATGACTAGTCTGAAATAAATAAAAAAAGTGTATCAGCATGATGCGAATGAAATGTAAGGTTTAATTGCGAAAAAGGTAACACGATTACATATATCGTTTTGAATATGTCATGTCTCTCTTGTGCATACACGATATTCGCAATATTACAATGCCCAGCATTGATCGTATTGCGAATATCATGTTTGCGCAAGAGTGACACGACAGAGATTGGAAACGATATATGTTAGCGTGCAGAATTTTTGCGCGATTTAATAAAAGGTAGGAATGTAGTTACCATTTGTCCTTCAGGGCGAGCTTCTTTCGCTGCCAGCTGGATAGAATCCTCGAAGAGGATTACATCCTCCTCCTCCGCCTTCCTCTTCTCGGCCATTACGTTGAAAATAATCTGTGAAAATAATAATACAATTAGCGTGAGTCGCTTCAAATGCATTTAATTACATTGCATGCTGCAGCGAAAACACGATTCAATCATCTCTCGTGCGTGCGTTTCTCGAGCGCGTACATGGCATTCGCAATAGAATCAATGCTGGGCATTATAATATTGCGAATATTTTATGTACGCGCTAGAGAAACGCACGCACGAGAGACATTCGAGATGATTGAATCGTGCAACTCTTTTCCGCGGGTCAACGAAATGGGCTAGGTTAACTCGCGACAACTTGCGCATGCAGTTAGGCAATTAACCGCATGCAATTACGCATGCCGGCACAAATATAATTTAGTTTTACGGAAGATGCAATGAATTTCCTTACCAAATCTAGCGCGGTGTGCAGATCCACGTCACACGATGCGGCGAGAGCGGCCAGGCAGCAGAGAGCGGGCTGTCTATTCCGCTGTGTTCCGGACGAAGCACGTGACAATGGTGATGTGCGTACGGGCTGGAAATCTTGAACGTCCCTTTAGTGACTTTCGTCCTAGTAACTTGTTACTAGATAAATAACCATATGTGGCCAGTGACACATATAGTAATTTTTTAAGTAACAAGCAACTC
>NW_012041331.1:0-456 GCF_000956235.1 Wasmannia auropunctata
TACTAAGCGCGGCGGCGCTCAGTCGCAACGAGAAATAATTATTTTTCCACTTAATATTACGAATCGTAACATTTCAGCATCTCATGGAGCGAAAATAATTATTTCTCTTACAGGTAGTTTGCCGCCACGCTCAGTTATTGTTCGTACATACATTAAGTATCATTTGCAACAATATTTGGCACCGATATTTCATTAATCTGAAAAACTCTAATTTGACATATTTCTAACTTTGACCGTATCTCCCTTGCGATCCGTCGGATCTCTGCGAAACTTAAACCAGTAATGTATTTCGACGAGACTACAAGTAGTAATGCATCGTACATAGAATGTAATTGATATTTCGACGAGTCGTATCAGCAGGCATACACCTATCGATACGACTCGTCGAAATATCAATTACATTCTATACGCGAGGATAGGAAGGAATGGATGCGCGAACTTGGTCCAATGAAATGT
>NW_012041332.1:0-422 GCF_000956235.1 Wasmannia auropunctata
AGAGACAGCGTTTTCGGACGGAACGGGTTTCAATGCTCCGAGAGAGCGATTAATCACGCTGGATGCTCNGTTTTGGAATTTCTGTTGACAAGGAGAGTGAAAATACTCGCAAGCAAATCTTGTCGCAACATAAAATTGCGTTTACTATTGTTTAGTATTAAATAAAGAGCACTTTTCATTCGATTGTATTTATCAATATTTATAGAAAAGGATTAACTGAAAAAAATTTTTTATTTATTAAAATTAATTAGATTACAATTAGAAATTTACTTTGACTAATGATTATTTAAATTATTAAATAATACAGTTTGAACAAAATTGCAAATTATATATATAATAAAAATTTTATATGTAGGGGAGTATAGCGTAATTTGGTCACCTTTTTTTTAAACAACTCTAAAACTCGTATTTTTTCAAATTTC
>NW_012041333.1:0-392 GCF_000956235.1 Wasmannia auropunctata
CACCTCGTTGACGATGCCTCTGCGGGGTCTACTGGTGTCCGTTTACGCCTGTTTTTTTGGGCGACGGTGCGCTGGGCGCCTGCTGTTGCGAACGCCGGTGCCGGTGCTCTCTACGACGGCGCGCTGGGCGCCTACTGCTGCGTGCGCCGGTGCCGGTGTTCTTGGCAACGGCGTGCTGAGCGCATAGAACTTACAGTACATGGAAGGGGAATGGAAACCGAATAGTGTCAAATGGAAGTGAGAAAGAAAACTATACTCCTCTCTCTCACTCAGTTGATTTTTGAAAATGCGCAAGCGCGTCGTTTCCCGCTACAGAAATAAAAAGGTGCGCACGCAAGCCGCGCATGCGTAATTGCGAAAATCCACATTGCAAGAGGGAGAGATATATCGGA
>NW_012041334.1:0-505 GCF_000956235.1 Wasmannia auropunctata
TTCCATTTGATAATTATGCCTGTGAAGACACAAGGCAAGGAAAGTATCTTCAACTTTTGGCAAGTGCGGTTGTTTTTCGCACCACTCTCTTAGTGATTGTATATCGGATAATTTCAATTGAGGATTTTTCTTCATTTCTTCTTCTAACGTGATACATTTCATTGCTGCCATTCTACCTGAATTGCGAATTAAAGTTATTTTATTGTATTGATAACGAGTAGAAAAATATCTGCAAAATATTGATTATAAAAGAGTCAGCTCTTGTTATTTTAAATTTATTGTGAAAAGTTTAACAATTGAGAAGAAATTCTGTAGAACTGGTTATTGGTTGAAAAATAAAATATTTTAAATAAATTATTTGATAAAGTTACTTTCTGGACAACTAGTCAGAAACTAATCATGTCAAGCAAAATTAGTAAACTCGATTTCTAAATTGCTTACATGATCAAATACTTTATAGTTATTATTCCCTAATAGTGAGAGAAAAAGAGAGAGAGAGAGAGAG
>NW_012041335.1:0-474 GCF_000956235.1 Wasmannia auropunctata
TATGTCCTTTTTAAATCAAAATAATTGATCTCAATTTCTTAATATATCGGTATACATATATCGAGACATATCAAAAGATTAGCAAAAATAGTCTGTAATAGCTTTAAAAATCTACAATTAAATATTAGTACATCTATACACATTACAAAATTTATTTTTTTCTGCATAGATCTCAAAACTGTGTATACTTAAAATATTTCAAATATTACAAATTAACATTTTACGTACAATTTACATTAACAAGTTATACTATTAATATTTTTTCACTAACATTTACAGAATCGTTTCTTACATGATTTGGGAAGCCTGTTGTATATTTTTCCCGAGCGGATCTCGATTGCAAAAAAATTCTGGTAAGTGCGTCCTGGTTGTATAATAATTCTCAATTAGGTTTTTCGTTGGTTCCATTTGATAATTATGCCTGTGAAGACACAAGGCAAGAAAAGTATCCTCAACTTTTGGCAAGTGCGGTTG
>NW_012041336.1:0-867 GCF_000956235.1 Wasmannia auropunctata
CTATGATAAACACTAAAGAAAATTAAATAATGAATATATACACTTACCGTATTGCACAGTATAAAACAAGTTTACTTAATACTTTGCTCGCGAGCTAAACGCTTCCACATCTCTGTTGTCTCATTGAGAAGAAACAAATAGGATATAGCTAAAGCGTCAATTAACAAAACGATGGAGAGATGGAAGCCTTTAATTGGCACACAATGTGTTGAATAAGCCTGATGTAATATATTGCGCAATATAAATTTCGCAGAAAAATGCTGCATAAAATTAATTTTATTTTAAGGACAATTTTCAAAATTAATTAATTATTTTCCCTCATGAATAATATTTCAAAGCGTTTTTTCATATAATAATATTAATATCTAAAGTATGTGTATTAAACGTTTTTAATTTAACGATAAACAATAGATACATTTTGACGCGTAACATAAAATAGAATTGTGACATATAATATTAATTAACTATGTACACATATGGTGAACAAGAAAGCGGCCTATATCTAATGTGCGCTTTATTAGAATCGATCTCTAGAATGTTTATGTAACAAATGACATTTTGTTCTCCAACCACTTGCATGAATTGCTTTGTTGTTCATGAAGTAAATACTGATTAAATAACGCGATTACATAAATTCACACAATAAACATTACAATAAACAATTGTAATATTGTGCAATCGATCATCATACCAGTGACTAGCCTATATCTTGATTTATTAAATTTGCTGTCGACGTGACATTGGAGTGAATCGATAAAGAAATTTCGTTATTTGACGTAATAATAAACCCAAGCAGAAATGATCGGTCTACAGACATCTATAAACATTGAATCGATCTTTAATCGGTGTGTGTGAATTTGACATATT
>NW_012041337.1:0-854 GCF_000956235.1 Wasmannia auropunctata
AAAGATAAAGCTTAAATGGTATCCTTCTTTATACTTCGATGTTAACTAACTTTACTTCAGTGATATGTATATTACTAAACCGCGCTCCTTGAAAAAAAACTTGTATCCAAATTAAATATAATGTTTTTAAAACATAAAATTGATTGATTAAAAATAGTGAATAAAATTATGGCCAAGTTATTAAACTAGCTTCATTGTTTTAAAAAAATCTCAAAAAAGCTTATTTGTAAAAAACATTCAAAAATTTTAAAAATGGAAAAATGATAAACTGGATTATAATGAAGAAAAAACTTGGCGTGCCCGGCTATACATATGTATATATTGTAACGAAAGTTAATCAATGTCTGATCAACGAACGAGCCAGAATAAAAATTGGCTAATAAAGACAAAATCATATAATTTCTAAACCAGCAATTCTTTACGTAAAACGAGGCATTATGATTTGCCTTGGAAAAGTATATAGTTGTCATTTGGACATGTGGTTTTCGTATAACCTGTAAAAGAACAGTACAAAATGTAAAATAATATGTATGTACAATTTTGATTACGATAATTGAGAATAATAAAAATGGTGATATAAAAAAAAAATTAATGGGAAACAAAAGAAAAGAGAATATAACCAAAAAAGATATTCTTTACATTACCTTTTGTTTCGCAAAATCTATACTTTTTTTTCGCTAGGCAAATTTAAGGTAGTACACTCGCGACAATACCATCCAAAAGTTGTCTCATCGCGCGCTCGGTGGCGATATTCCCATTGCTGCCAGTGAGAAAAAACATTTGGTTGTGCCTATCCATAGACCGCACGCACACGCAGAAAAAAAATAATTCAGACAGACGCAGACTAACGCAGC
>NW_012041338.1:0-307 GCF_000956235.1 Wasmannia auropunctata
ACACGAGAATGGGATAATATGCGACGGAGCAATTCTCTTTAAGTAAAATATCCTCCCCGAACAGGCATTAATCCGATGTTATAACACTACAAAATGCGTGATATCAATTACAAAATTGACTTTTTTTCAAAAAAGTAAAAAAAAGGGTGCCAAGTGTAACCGCACTCCTTGAAAACTTTTATCCAAATTAAATATAATTTTTTTTAAAAGATAAAACTTAAATGGTATCCTTCTTTATACTTTGATGTTAACTAACTTTACTTCAGTGATATGTATATTACTACACCGCGCTCCTTGAAAAAAAACT
>NW_012041339.1:0-1271 GCF_000956235.1 Wasmannia auropunctata
GCTACATGAAAGATAAAATTAATTAAAACTAATTAGTGACATAAGCGAACCATAACGACAGCAACACCATTACTTAAGCTGTTATTTTATTATGTTAGACTACTTTGCAAATCGCACGAAAAATAAGTTATTGCATGAAGGGAGAATTCTATTTTGATATTAAATGACCCAGAGTCACATTGATAGTCTTACCAAACTCCCTGATTTATATATTTTTATTTTATTACATATTTATATCTTATTTGACTATTTTTTAAATTTTATTTAATGAAAACATAAGATATTGTATGGAATTCTGGTTTGATATAAAACCCTTATAAAAATAAAATATTGGCATTATTAAATTGGCTAGTAACTACTTGCTTTTAGAATTGAAAGCATTGTTATTTAGAACTTTAGATACTCAAAATATTCAAAAATAAGTAATAATTAATAGCTAATTTAATACTGCCAATATTACAATATTACTTCTGTAAGAGAACTGTAAGAAATTATCGCAGAGTCATATTGATAACTTTATCGAACTATTTGATTTATATAATGCGGACGTGTTTAACTGTGCGACTATTTTGCAAACCCCACGAAAAATAAGATAAAGATAGTGTTTTGTAAGGCATAGGTTAGAGTATATTATCGCAAAGGAATAAAGCGATGCAATTGATAATCTTTTGCAACATCTCTTCGGTAAATAAATTTATGTAATCGCGTCTTTTGGTTCGTATATAGTAAATACGCCCGAGCAAGTATTCCCAGTTTCATTTGCAACAGTTATCAGTCATTGACTAGTTAATTAATTCTATTAGTGCTTGAGATTTCTGTTTCAAATGACATCGTTAAATGTTGCTAATGTAATAAACATGTTAGCAACAACCTTTCAAATTGCAAGTATAACACCGACATCTACAATACCTTTGGAAATCAAAGTCCATATAATGAAATTGTTAATATTCTAAACAATTTTCAAAATACTCGTTCGGTGTTGTTATCAGAACATCATTATGAGTTTGATTTTGACGATCCATCAGAATCACATGAATCACAAATTATAGAATATATTGCGAATGTAGAAATAAAAGAAGATAATTTTGAACCTAAAGAATGGATTGTTGATGATAAAAGAGGGACGGTCAATTTCAGTTATAAAAAAAAAGTTGTGGAGTTTTAGAAAAACGGAAAAAAGATCAGTCAAGTTTTATCTAGTGTACAGTCACGTTTTCCCCAAGGTTAAATCTATACATCAGCTATACAGGTGGGAGGTGAGTGTAAAAAGA
>NW_012041340.1:0-337 GCF_000956235.1 Wasmannia auropunctata
ATAATGAGCAAGAGGATTAACTTCTTTAATTCGTGCTTGTAATCCCGAGTATTTTCCGCTCATTTACTAGCATTATCATAAGTTTGTACTTGACAATTAACAATATCAATTTTATTATTGCAAAAAACTTGTAATATTACTTCATTCAATGATGCTCCAGTATGGCAATTAATAGGTAGAAAGCAAAAGAAACGTTCATGTACATAACCATCTAAACAGTACCGGAATACAACAGATAATTGATCAACGTGGGCTACATCTGGTGTCGAATCTACAATAAGGCTGAAATATTTTGCTCTCTTAATTTGATTAACAATTTCATTCTTAACTTTGTTAG
>NW_012041341.1:0-890 GCF_000956235.1 Wasmannia auropunctata
AGAGATTGTCAGATCAGTTCTCAATAATCCTGTTGTTACTGCGAATCAAGTGGTGAACAAAATTTTCGTACGTCAACAAAGAAATCGCCTGAGTGATCAGACCGTCCGGTAACGACTGCATGAACATGGTTTAAGATCCAGAAATCGCGTACGTTCAGCGCTTACATTAAATTATCGTCGTTGTTGTGGTTAGAAACGGAAGCCAATTAAACGAAGATAGCGTTTTATAGAGAATATTTATTAAGAGGTGTACTCGGTGCCGTTACCTGGCAGACTGACTGACTTTTTGGGGCAGCTTAACCGATAGATGTCGCTTACAACTGCAGCGCCTTATGCAAACGTTATACAAAGAAAAATATCATACAACGGATTATGAGTGCGGAGTTTGAACGAAAATGAGAAATACGCAATGCATTAAATCTAACACTCCCACTGATTGAGCGTTTTCGGTACGTCGGTTACATTCATTTTTCCTCGTAATTCTTGGAAATAATCGTGCGCTATCGGTTTGGTCAACAGATCTGCCTTTTGATCTTTCGAACATATGTAGTCAACATTAATCTCCCCACTCTTGTATTTTTCTCTTATGAAGTGGTGTCGGACATCGATATGTTTTGTACGCCGGTGGAACTCTGGGTTTTTTGTTAACTTGATCGCACTTTGATTGTCTACATACAAAGTAGAAGGTGTTTTACATGGCGTCCGACATCATTCAGCAGTTTACGCAACCAGATAGCTTCTTGTGCAGCCTCGCTTGCCGCGATAAACTCCGCTTCGGTAGTACTGAGACTGACGACGTTTTGTCGCCTTGAACACCATGTAATAGGCCCATCTGCTAGCTCGAACAGGTAGCCGGTTGTGGAGCGCCTAGTGTCTTTATCGCCGGCATA
>NW_012041342.1:0-398 GCF_000956235.1 Wasmannia auropunctata
TTCTGGAACTTCGCAAAATTCGTAAAAAAGATCTGTCAAATATCAAAATTCTCTCCAAAATTTGAAAGGTTCTATCATCTGAATTAAAAATCGCACATAAATGAAGTTTACAGTTTTTGAAAACGTGAATCTTTAGCTTTAATTTAAGCACTCGATCAGCATTGTGCGATTTTTTTCACCGAGTTATTCAATTTTGAAGTATAAAAATCATTTTTACTTCAATGTTGAGTAACTCGGTGAAAAAAAATTGCACAATGCTGATCAAGTGCTTAAATTAAAGCTAAAGAGTCACGCTTTCAAAAATTGTAAACTTCATTTATGTGCGATTTTTAATTCAGATGATAGAACCTTTCAAATTTTGGAGAGAATTTTGATATTTGACACATCTTTTTTACGAA
>NW_012041343.1:0-598 GCF_000956235.1 Wasmannia auropunctata
TTCACAAAATTACAGCATTTTAAAGTAACCCTTGTATTTTTCTCATGTATGGACAGCTTTACCCGATTTTATTTATCAGTTTGTAAATTATTGTAGCCCATATAACGATAATTTTAGTACAATTTGTAATTATAAAATATAATTGAACCACCTAACAAATTTACAAAATATAAAGATTTTTAAGAGGTACCTATTTAGCATAATATACATATGTGTTTTTTTTGTATCACTGTTATTGTTTTGTATAAAAGGCAATTTAACTTTATACAAGATTTTGTAGTATTTGACATTTCTCTGGCTTATTTTTTAATACAGAGAACGTACGGACCATTAAAGCACACAGGATCTGATGACACACCACAGCTGGAATATATGATATAAGGGTAAAAGAGTGGATATGGACACCACACTAAAGCAATATATTAGTAATATTTGAATAGACGAGATACGTTAAAGATACAAAATATTTTGTTGAGAAAGGACCATTTTTGTTTTAATGTTGAATAACTCGGTGAAAGAAAATCGTACAACGCTCAACAAAAAAGCAAATTAAAGATAAAGATTCACTCTTTCGAAAGCTGTAAACTGCATTTGCATG
>NW_012041344.1:0-4513 GCF_000956235.1 Wasmannia auropunctata
ACATAATTATTTCGGAGAACTTCTTTTCCATTACTGGCTCAATTTTATTAATCAACTCCTGTTGATTATCGTTTACGACTTGTCTAATAGCTTCATGTAATTGAACCAAGTCTTTTTCGCTGTTATCAAATTCAACTTTGAATGTTTTAAGACGGATATCAAGATTTACTTTCGATGCATATATTTCTGTTTTATTATTTTTAGTTTCTATTTTTAAATCAACGCTCAATATTCCATCTACGTTATCTGCAAAAAAAATAGTATGATTATTTCAATGAAATAACAACTAAAATTATAAATTTTTTATATGTTAGTAAATCATTCTTAATTTTTGTTTAGAATTTTTTACTAACATATTTTAATGTAAGTAATGTTTTTAACGTAAACTTTCTCGTTTTAATGTAAGATAAACTGTTGTATGTACCTAGAGAAACGTGAATCATTCCCTTATTAACAAATGATACCAATATACGTATGTCGACGTCATACTTGGAGTCCACATCAATATGTTTTTGCACGACATCCATTACGAAATGAAGCCTATCGGAGGATGTATTAATAGACTTTATTTCGAAATTGCAAAATCCTGTTACTTTTACATCTTCAAGATTTAATTTAAGATTAGTTGTGTTGTAAACAACTATTTTGTCAATAATTATTGGCTCGCTAGGAGGAATGTCAAATTCCGGCATCCCTGTACAGACCCTACTCTTTGCAATGTTGGCGCTGTTCATAAAGCATTCATTATAATTGGGGTCTTTCCGGCCACACACATGAATGTAGGATGCTATGAAAAGTATAATATAAAATCTGTTTAATTTGAAACTTAATATTATGTTGGTTAAGATATATAAAATGAGTTGAAATACAACAATTATTTCAAGATGAAGAAAGTATCTTTTGTAATGTAATAAATGCGTAAGTACAATTTGTTCCTAATATTTATTATAAACTATTTTAATATTTAAAGAAATTGTTATTAAGGAGTCTCATCATCCCTGAGGTATCAAATTGATACCTAAATTTGGGATTTTTTTTGTGAGCAAATAGATAACTTTATTTAAAAGCTATCTAGAGCTATTATTGTACATAAATAAAAAACTAAAAAAATGTTTTTTTATTTTTTTGTGTAAAAATGGCGGTGCAACGGCCTATTTGTGGAATCCTTTTTTTCTGTTTTTTCTCAAAACGGTGTACAGGATTCCAAGCACACAGTTTGCTATTAAACAAAACACAAAGAATTTTCATTACCTATATGTTAAAAACTATAGGAGTACGAAGGGGTTTTTTAAAATATTGATTTTTTTCAAAATGGCAGATATTTTTACAAAAAGTTCGTATTTTTCAATTTTTGTCATACAAGTCCTTCGTAAAATAACTGCCATTTTAAGAAAAATCAATATTTGAAAAATCCTTACGTACTTCTTTAGTCTTTAATATGTAGATAATGAAAATTCTTTATGTTTAATTTATAGAGAACAAACCGTGTGCCTGGAATCCTGTACATCGATAGATGAAAAGCAATCCAGCAAGTGTGCCGCCATTTTAAACATAAGAAAAAGAAAATAACATTATATGGTTTTTTACATGTATGTACAATTAATAATGTCCTCTAAGATTTTATTTGAAGTTATCCATTTACCCATAAAAAATCCCAAACTTAAAGTATTATTTTGAAACCTCAGGGGTGATGAGATTCCTTAAAGTGTATAGATTTTATTTTATATTTTTAATAGAGTAATTGTTAATACTTTGTTATTGAATTATATAAAAATTATAATAAATAAATTCAAATGTACTTCTTAAATTAAACAAATACAGTCCGCGCCAAAATTTAAAGATCACCTATTCTGATTGCTAAAAATAGGCAAATTTCAAGAGAGTGTAACTTCGTCAAAAATGATCGTAATATAAGGATCAAAAAAGCATTTCACAGCTTAAAATCTCTACTTTCAAAATCCATAATTCATTAAATGACTTACTGATTCATCACAAAGCTGCACAGATGCAAACGGAGATGCATCAAATATAAAAATTTTTTACTAAATTCCAAAATTTCATGGAGTGAAATAAAAATCGCATACAAATGCGACTTACAGCATCAAAAGCGTGAATCTTTACTTTTAATTTGCGTACTCGATCAGCATTGTGCGATTTTTTTTGCCGAGTTACTCAACATTGAAGTAAAAATGACCATTTTTGCTTTCGTATTGAATAACTCGGTAAAAGAGAATGCTGATTAAGTACGCAAATTAAAAGTAAAGATTCACGCTTTTGATGCTGTAAGTCGCATTTGTATGCGATTTTTATTTCATTCTATGGACTTCGCAAAGTTCGTAAAAAATATCTGTCAAATATCATAATCTTCTCCAAACTTTTTTAAGGTTCCATAATCCAAATTAAAAATCGCACATAAATGCAATTTACAGTTTTCAAAAGCGTTAATCTTTAGCTTTAATTTGCACACTCGTTGAGTATTATGCGATTTGTTTTTACCGAGTTACTGAACATTGAAGTAAAAATGGTCCTTATGCTTCAACATTGAATAACTCGGTGACAAAAAATCGCAAAATGCTCAACAAATGCGCAAATTAAAAATAAAAATATAGGCTTTCAAATACTGTAATCTGCATTTGTATGCGATTTTTAATTCATGTCGAGGAGCCTTACAAAATTCGTAACAAAGTGTGTCGCATCTTTATTTCCGTATAACTCCGTAAAAGATCAACAAAACCTTATATAAGATCAGCAAATACTGTTATTTACGTACGTAGTTTCTCTGCAGCATATGTCGTCACAAAGAGAAAAACAAAGAATGCCGCAAACATTTTTTGAACGAAGATTTTCTTGCAGAATAGAAACACGAAATTACTCCGGAACGAGGAAATATACAACAAAAATATATAAAGAGTAAACTGGTCAGGCTTCTATGTACATTTCACAATCCCTTTTTTTGAACGTTTCTTCAATATTCATTCACATTAAAATTTTTACGGCACATGGATTATAGAATTTTCCTTCTACACTTTAATCGTTTAACTATGATACAGACTTAGTGTAATTTTCTTCTTCTATGCAGAACCATTTGCTCAAGTAATTTAAAGTGGGAGAACAGGAAAAATTATTTATGTAAGCGATGCAACACGCGATAAGCGTAGCGGCGCGACGTCAAGTACAATACATATATAACAAAAGTTAATTAGGTGATGACTTTTAATTGAGTATACGGTACTGGTACTATCAAGGTTGCTAGCTTTATCAAGCGAAGCGGTAGCGATGCGACGCCAAGTATATAAAAGTAGACGTTACCTTTATTTTAAATTTTCGTCTTGTCAGATTTTTAATTTAAATATCTCGAAAACGAAAGTTATAATAAAAAATCTAATGACACTTTTACATGATGTCGATACGAGCTTTTGATTGAGTCCGAATGAAATCAGTTTAATCAGTCCTGAGATCTCTCGACTTCAAGTCTATGAGAAGTGTCACTTCGGCGGTTCCAGTATTTTTCAGAGATGATTTAGTGTTCAGTAAGTTCGCCAAGGATTTACAACGCGTAAAATGAGCGACTATTCATCAAGATGCGTTTTTATGCAAGGTTACGTAGAGTAGATCAAGAACAACGTTTTCTTATCCCGGGAAAAAAAGTTTTACATATAATTATATATAATTATATGTGAAACTTTTTTTCCTGGGATGCGTCATCATTTTATCCTTGTTGTTTGTTAATAAGAATAAAACGTTTAACGCAATACCTTTTATAATAAATTAACGATGATATCTGCAGATAATTGTTAATTAAGATTTAGAAATCAGACTAAACTATTGCATTTGTTTAAATATGTTTATTATTTAATAATCGAATAAAGATATATCGATGATTCATCTCTTTAAGATAATATTGTTCAACAAAACAATACCATAACCGGACTAGTCATTTTCCAGAGTTTTTTTTACGTTGAATCCAAACCCGCTTATAGAATTGCTCTATCATGTCACAATTTTGAAAAACTTAAAATAAATTTGCAAAAAGGGCTATTTTCACATACACTGCTCAAAAAATTATAACAGAAAAATTTTGGGCAAAAATTGAACAATTTTGGTTAACGGTAACTCCGTGAAAAATCATCGTATGATGGTGAACTTTTTTTCAAATGAAAACTTGAAATCTCTACTTTAAGATACTGTAGGTCGATTTTAAGTTTAATGCACCCCTGCTATTGTAAACTCTTAAATCTGAGAACATGTTTGCCATACTGAAAATTGTAAAATTAGACAGAATGCACAGACTTGCTGAAATTTTTTGGCAATGCGGTTTACAGCTTTATAAAGTGAAGCTTTCTCTTTAATTTGAAAAAAAGTAGCTACAATTTTTTTTCACAAAATTACAGCATTTTAAAGTAACCCTTGTATTTTTCTCATGTATGGACGGCTTTACCCGATTTTATTTATCAGTTTGTAAATTATTGTAGCCCATATAACGATAATTTTAGTACAATTTGTAATTATAAAA
>NW_012041345.1:0-2688 GCF_000956235.1 Wasmannia auropunctata
CCTTCTCCAAATGGCAAATAAGCATAAGGATGTCTTTCTGCTACTTTGTCTGCATTAAATCGTTCGGGATCAAATTTATCTGGATCTGGATATATTGACGGATCTCGATGTAATCCAAGTACCGGTATAGTTATTAATGTCCCCTTTGGCAGGTGAATGTCCGTTGTCGGTAAATTTATTTCTTTGGTACAAATGCGATTCAGTATTGGAACAGGTGGGTATTTTCTCAAAGTCTCTACAATATGTAAAGAAAAACATATATAGGTGTATGTATTCCAAAATACAAGCAATTTATTTAATTCTCCGTCAAATTGGATATTTTAAAACACTGCAATTAATTATTTAATTGTAAATTTTAAGAGGATGAATAGATAGTGAGATTTGGTGTCCCATCCTAAAAAAAGTATAAATATTAAGATTGTGTGCGTACAAAAACGCCAGTATGCAGTTGTTTGTTTTGCAATGAATAGAAGTTGTGTCTGCGTTTAGCAATCCATATTGCAGACTGTGTATTTTCAACTATAAATTAAACATTTGAATTTTTCGTATTTTATATGTTCTTAATGCTAAGTTTAATAAATATATAAACATTTTGCTTTAAAACTAATTTTTGAAGTTTTATATCATCTTTAAATTAAAAATTTTTTAAAAACACTTTTGTATAAGCTTCGTATTATTACAATTTATATTTTTGCATTTGTTATGGTATATAATTGAATAAATTTTTATAATTATTCTGCTGTAAAACGTATTTTTTCTTTGCTTGCATTTTTACTCATAAATTTTTTTTTTATTTTAAACGTTCAAATAATTTAACTTTTAAAATTAATATCATTATAATATTTTTTCTAAAATACATACTCTTTTTTCAAAAACTCTCAAGTATTATAACTTATAATCTAAATGAATCTTTTTTCATTTAGCACATTAAAAATTTGATATTTACATTTATAAAAAATAATCAATATGCGATCTGACTTATATGACGATAAAAACTTGTTAAAAATTTCACAAGTACGCATGAATTATTTTAAATTTTATATAGCGCGGAACTTTAAAAAAAGGTTTACGGACTTTGAAGACCTACTTTTCAAATCTTATAGGTTTGAAATTTCACATTGCCGATAAAAGGTTAAATATACTCGTTAATGACAAAATATTATCAAAGAATAAAAGAAAAATGTTTTCATTTTTGTTGAAAATTGCGTTATCAAGTAAACTGGAAACAATATGCGATAGTCTATAACTTGCCATTTACTACTTTATGTAGATATGTCATTTCATTCACAGCGTCGTAGGTCAAACCACCATGTTTCGCTAATATTTCATTGATTTCTTTGCGAACTTTGTCTTGTATATCTTGATGTTGAGCTAATTCGTATAGAGAGAACGTGGCTGTCGTCGCGCTTGTTTCAAATCCAGCTACGAAAAAGATGAAACTTTGTGCAGTAGCTTCTTCCATAGTAAGTTTGCTTACGGTTGCTGTGGGTAAATAATATAAAATACATAAATAATATGTATATACAATAAAACTTAATTATTATAAACGCACATAGAGAGAAAAACACGTTAAGAAAAAACTTTAACTACTTATTAATGTACAATAATACACATACATATGTATATATTAGGTGATTCCATAAGTTCCTGGGATTAAGTTTATATAAAATGCAAAATGCTAAAATGCAAAACGCGTAATCTTTTAGGGCATTCCTTTTTTTATATTTATAACGTTATATTTTTAACTTGCATGCAAATATATTTACGATAGCTCATAATTGCTAACAAAATATACTTTTAATTTGACTTCAAATAAAGATTGAAAAACAAACATATTTAACACTGCATATTTTATTATTAAAAAAGAAGACGTTGGCTTTTAATGAGAAAAATGAAAAAATTAAAATGAAAAAATTAAAATGAAAAAATTAAAATGAAAACTGACAGAATATTTTTTAAATGCTTCTCGATCCATTTTGATCTTTACTGCAAAAAGTAAGAAAATTAGCATATGAATGTGCGATATTTTAAGAACATTCCATCTTTTTTACAAGAATAGCATGGCTGGTCGTGATTGGCTAAGCGTTTTTTTAAATAAGAGAAAAGAGAAAAAAATCCAAGACTTTCAATAAGGACTCTTGAAGGAATAAGTTTTAATCGAGTTACTTTATTTAATATATGTTATTAACCCGAAATTTAATAATAAACGTTATTTGAAAATTAATAAATAAACATTATAAAATTGTTTTATTCTATTAAAAAATGAAATATTTCATTAAAGGGCAACTCTCATTTCTTAGTAACAGTTTACCTCAATGCGATAACAACCAGCCCCCCGAAGGGGTAAGAAGTTCCGTTTAATTATTATAAATAAAGTTATTTAAAAAATTTCAAGAACTTATGGAATTTTCTAATACACAATATATATACATATATGTATACAGTATACACTCACGTTAAGAAACAAATTAATTATTTGGTTTATAAAAGTGTAACGCAAAAAAATACACAGAGTGTGTAAAAAGGTCGGATAATTTTTTTTAAGGCCTACTTTTGTCCGAAACATTTTTCTATAAAATTTATATTTTCCGAGTTATTCAGGTTTCTGACCTTTTTTACACACGCTGTATGTAAATACTTAAGATAGAAAAACTATTGTTAAAAATATATAAATAAATATGTATATTA
>NW_012041346.1:0-2102 GCF_000956235.1 Wasmannia auropunctata
ATATGTGATATTTAAAATAATATTTTATAAATTTTTTTTCTATTTATAATATTATAATATTTAACATATTTAGAATAAGCCAAGAGTACAAATGTTTTTAGATAATAGATAGAGCGTAATTATTTTATTGTGGCTCGATAATAAAGTGTACACCGCTCTTCGCTGAAAGAACAGGAGATTTTTCGTCGAAAATAGGCGGAATCTGAGTCCGCGAATGGAGTTTGAACTTGTATTTCGACAGAAGACTCACGAGTCCAACCTTTGTTTGCATGTAGCCAAATCGCGTACCTGAAAATTAATGATTCCAATGTTTGAGATACTTGCAAAACATTTTTATAATAATTAACTTATTCTAAGTTAAAACAACTTTACTTAAATTTAATCTTAAAAATGTTTTTTGTATAAAAACAGAAAAAAATTATGCAACACAAAGTTAACAACTTATTAAGCATGAAAATAAGTAGCAATTAAAGTAGTTTAAACAATGGTTTAATACAAGGATCCCTTAATTTAATATGGTCAAACAGAGAGCATATCCTACAAGTGAAATTAAGAAAAAAGTATAACATGAAGTATGGTTGTAAATGCTTTACAAGATCATACATAAATATTGAAACCGAGCATAAAGTAAGAAACAATGGATTTTCCATTGCGCAGATTATAAAAGTACATTTTATGTATGAAAACGTGTTTATTTTATGTGTATATTTTTACATCATATTTACTACCTTTATACAATTCATTCCGATCATGTGTATAATTTTGCAATAAAACATTTATGATCAAACTTCATGTAACATTTTTTTTAATTTTCACTTGTAGAATATACACTGCTCAAAAAAATTATGGCATAGAAAAATTTTTGGCAGAAATTGGTCAACTTTGACTAACGGTAACTTCGCGAAAAATCATCGTAGAATGATAAACTTTTTTTCAAATAAAAGCTTAAAATTTCTTTAAGGTACTTTAATACTTTAAGGTACTGTAGGTCGATTTTAAATTTGATGCACCTCTGCAACTGTAAACTCTTAAATCTGAGAGCATGTTTGCCATACTGAAAATTGCAAGGTTTGATGGCATGCACGGACTTGCTAAAATTTTTCACGGAGATTCCTATAGTGCACATCGGGTAATCGCAACCATACATGAGAAAAATATAGGGATTACTTTAAAATGCTGTAACTTTGTGAAAAAAAATCGTAGCGACTTGTTTTTTTCTCAAATTAAAGAGAAAGGTTTGAACTTTATGACGCTGTAAATCTCTGAGAAAAATTTTGGCAAATCTGTGTATTCTGTCCAATTTTCTTATGTGGTCGGCATTACCCGATGTGCACTGATAGAGAGGTTGGCGATCGGATTTTGCACATTGTGCACGTGCGGGCGTGTAAAACATACACACATACACACACAATGTGCAGAATCTGATTGCCAACATCTGGTGCACATTGGGTAATGTCGACCATACATGAGTAAAATACAAGAATTACTTTCAAATGCTGTAACATTGGGAAAAAAACCGTAGCGACTTGTATTTTTTCAAATTAAAGAAAAAGGTTCAAACTTTTTGACGCTGCAAACCGCATCCCCGAGAAAAATTTCAGTAAATCCGTGCATTCTGTCAAACTTGTAATTTTCAGTATGACTAACATGCTCTCAGATTTAAAAGTTAACAGTAGCAGGGGTAAATTTAATTTAAAATCGACTTATAGTACTTTAAAGTAGAGATTTCAAGCTTTTATTTGAAAGAAAGTTCATCATCATACGATAATTTTTCGCGGAGTTACCGTTAACCAAAATTGACCAATTTTTGCCCAAAATTTTTCTATGCCATATAGCATTTAAAGTAACCCTTGTATTTTTTTTAGCAGTGTACTTTCGCAGTTTGGCCGTTCAATCCTGAGACATTCTGCATAAATAAAATGCATTAATGGCTCAATACATGTTCCTACCAATGCAGCTTCGTGGGCCTTCTCCAAATGGCAAATAAGCATAAGGATGTCTTTCTGCTACTTTGTCTGCATTAAATCGTTCGGGATCAAATTTATCTGGATCTGGATATATTGACGGATCTCGATGTAATCCAAGTACCGGTATAGTTATTA
>NW_012041347.1:0-2842 GCF_000956235.1 Wasmannia auropunctata
ACAACACTAAATAAATAATGACACAACGCCAAATAAAGAACCTCAGTACAAAATCACCGCAACGACAGCCGCTCACGAAGTAAGCGCAGCATAAAAACTAATCACTAATTAGCATCATAGAAAAGCGGCAACAATATTTTTGAGAGATGAGAGTTCTCGATGTCATGCCTTTTTTTAGATAGGAGGATCTTGTAATACGTAGACTTAAATCAACAGAACGACTTATTGACTTGAGACTTTGAGTATTAACGTTAAAAATTACAAAAAATTATTATTTTATTTTTGTCGTATCTTGTTTGTGCGTCTTAATTAAAAGACAATGAGTATGCATTGTCAGTGTATGTTACTAAAATAATGGAAAATATTAATTTAAGTTCATATAAATATATTTATATAATGATATATGATGAATATAATATATGTTTAATTGCAAAGCATACTGAATATGTCAAGTCATTTACGTGTTACAGATACATAGGAGAAGACAAATTAAAATTTAAGCAACGGTTTTACTTTGACATGCATGAACTTTCAAAATTGAAAAAATGTTCTATTCTTGATTTTCTTACCTTGAACGTATTATATAATTTCTTACCTTGATCATAGAAGTGTATATAAAAATTACGTTCAACTGCAATAAATATATAAGAGCAGATAGATAAAATATAGAGTGTCGGCAGACTGGCAACGAATTTGATTAGAAGATAACAGCAGACTGGCATTAACTGATGTCGCATTCTGTTTCCGTTCTATAAATAGACTTTATTAATTGCCAACATTAGACTTTATTCTATGCCAACTGATCGCTTAAATACATAAGCAATAAGCAGCGACAAGCGCTACTGTCGACGATAAGACAGGTGGCTCCGACACAGTCGCGAGCCGCGAGTGTGGCCGCGAGCAATTATCGAGAGAGCTGGTAGATCATTTCCTGCTGCTCCGATGTATAGTCATCGACCAAAAGGTTGCAACACTTTTTATATCGATGGATTTTGGAATGCAGTTTTACTCGTGGAGCGGTTAAACATAATTGATTAAATCCATTGGTAAAAACCAATTGCTCGGTGAACAGATTGTGTTCCGAAAAATGAAAATGATTATAAAAAAAAGTGTTGCAACCTTTCAGTTGATGACTATACAGTCGTACGTGGCACTGCTCCTATACTATAAATAGACTTTATTAACATTCTACGCCAACTGATTGGTGGCAAAAATCAAACAAAACTTACTGACAGAACTTGATCGATTGTAGCGATTGAAATCGAGAAGTATCGCTGCTTATGGAACCTGATAGCAGATTGAACGAATCGAGTACGCTTTGCTGTTTTGTATTTAAATTGTGACGTCATTAGTATTAAACAATCTTTAAAAATGACGTTTCTATTCCCTTTATTTTAATTGAAACAAATACTAATAATTATAATATAAAATTTGACAAAGGAAAAAGGATTTACATGTAATATTTGATAATATTTAATATTATATTATTAAAATGTCATATTAAATATTAAATATAAACAAATACTAAAATTTAAATAAAAAACCAAGAAAAAGCAATGAGCCAGGTACGATACATTAATGCAAATAAAATCAATCTGTATTAAATATTACAAATTAAAATATTATAAATTATGATTATTCAAACGTTTATAATAAACCATCTTCAGTGAATAAAGAATTATTTCCAACAAAATTATATTTGCAAAATTATATTTCGTCGTCAGGATTTTTATGAAGAGCGCTCGCAATAAAAAGCATGTTGTTTAATTATGAATTAATTTTGAAAGATGTGCAAAAGTGCATATATTCGATATGTTCATGAATAACAAAAGAGTGAAATGTGTTAAAAGAGCCATAATTGAAAAATTGAACTGTTTTGAGACACGATTTTTGTATATGTATATTTTTTTACATAATATTGTTTTCTATACTAATTCATTCATGTTTCTTTATCAATATCAATATTATTACCACATATATTACGCTTAATTGTAAATGCCAAAATGATTAATATTTCAATTTGCGTGCCAGATGCTTCTTTCTGCTAAATTCTTTCGTTTCACACAAAAATGCGTCGACATAAATTTCATTCAAAATTAGTAGTAAAGTAGCTAAACAGTATAATAATTACCAAATATTTTTATAAAAAATGTAATCATGTTATATAAAGAGAGTTTTGATGAGAACTTTTTGTTGAACGTGTTTTATACGTCATTAATACATATACAGAACACAATACTAACTTACATCTTGCGCCAACAAACCCCATTATTTAGTAAACTTTATGTTATGAAATGGAATAAACTTGTATTTTATTCTGTATACGTCATTTATTATATATTATAATTATTTATTAAAAAACAATGAATAGAAATAACTCATAAGAACTTTAACAACTCAAAAATTCCTAATAACTTGAAAACTACTCATAAATTGTAGTGTTATTTTTGTGTCTTTATTAATTTCTACTAAATAAAGATAAGAAAGCATAAAGCATTAAGCTAAGAAAACAGTAATATACAGTAACAGACAAGTAAAATATATACATATGTTTATATTAAATTTATTAAAATAGTGAAACGTAATGTGATGCGTAATAGAAAATGTGTAATAAAAAATATACCTATAAAAAAATTTAATATATAAAATAGATAAAATAGATTTGTCGTTTTAACAATTTTGATTATTATATGTGATATTTAAAATAATATTTTATAAATTTTTTTTCTATTTATAATATTATAATATTTAACATATTTAGAATAAGCCAAGAGTACAAATGTTTTTAGATAATAGATAGAGCGTAATTATTTTATTGTGGCTCGATAATAAAGTGTACACC
>NW_012041348.1:0-338 GCF_000956235.1 Wasmannia auropunctata
TGTAGATTAACTAGTTTTATTTCACTTTATATATTTGACGCGTTACATACAGTGATAACATTTTTTGACAGATCACATAAGAATTATTGGAGTTTGCGAATAATACTTTTACTAAATATGAAGACCACGGAATTTAAAATTTGGACTGCGATTATGTAAATGCGGATTGTGAGCGTATCAAGTTATTGTAATGGTTTTAATTTATGTTAGGCATTAACTAATTTATAGTAACATTGAAAATGACTCGTTCGGGGTCGAAACGTTTGTTCTTCAAATCGTCATGAAATTGTGAAATTAATAAATATATATTTTGGAGCGATACAACATCCAAGCTTTGG
>NW_012041349.1:0-618 GCF_000956235.1 Wasmannia auropunctata
ATTACCGTCATCTCATTATTGAATATTTTTTTTCACATGGTGATTCCCAATTATAGGTCGGATCTTCAATTACGGGTACAATTAAATATTTCATACACAATATCATACAGATTTAATAAAATAACAAGAACATTTTTGTATTTTTATAATATAATTAAATAAAATCATTTTTACCTTAAATAACCCATAATAAGGACCATCACCTTAATATTCAAAAAAAAAATTCATACATTGTTAATTATAACATTTAAATAGTCGCTTAAAAATTGGAACACAATTCTTTTATTATTTTACAAGTTATTTCATTTATTAGTAGTTTAATTCTTAATAATAATAGACAGATTTTTATTTTTAGTACATAATAAATTCCTATTTATAAATAATAAGTTACAGATACTTACATTCACCATTATATTTTCGCCTGCCAGTCCTGCCACCGCCGTCGTCGTTGCCATCGTCGTCGGCATTACCGCCGTCGTCGTCGTCGGCATTACCGCCGTCGTCGTCGTCGGCATTACCGCCGTCATCGTCGTCGGCATTACCGCCGTCGTCGTCGTCGGCGTTCCCGCCGTCGCCGTCGTCGTCGGCGTTCCCGCCGTCGTCGTCGTCATCGACGTT
>NW_012041350.1:0-571 GCF_000956235.1 Wasmannia auropunctata
CTTAATGCTGAGCATACTGAAATAGTCAGTCACGCTTTGAATCAGTACTTTTTCAGTACTTTCCAAAAGAAGTGGAAAGAATCACTGTACGTAAGAAGCAAATTTGAAAAACGCTTCGAAAAATGGTTAAACTCTGATTTTATTGTACATTTTTCGGAGAAAAAAATTAATATTGGAAGGAAGCTTTCTTCGAATGAGTTTGAAGAACTTTCTGTTGCAACAAAAAGACGAAGATTAATTTTAATGAAAGAAATTTATTCAGATACTGAAATTCAAGAAGCCTTTTTTCGAATGCTACGAACTAACGGAAAATGGAAATTGGCAAATATTATAAAGGAGGATGACAAAGAGTCTAAAATCTCAGAAAATTGTGATAAACAGTCATATATTCCGTACTCTGCCGAAGAAGCTTTAGCCTTGATAGAAGATGTTAAACTATCAAAATATCAATATGAAATTATTCGAACGCAAGCTACACAAAGAAATGCTAATATTTATCCTGCATATAATAAAATATTAGAGGCAAAAAAAGAATGCTATCCTTCACAGATATTAACGTCAGAAATAGAAG
>NW_012041351.1:0-546 GCF_000956235.1 Wasmannia auropunctata
TGAAGTAAACGTTTTGGTAAATTGATAGCATTAGTCGCCATGTTGAGGTTAAAATGGATAACGAAATCTGTAATTATTTCATTTTTTCCCGTTTTTGGTACAAAATGCACCAGAGCCAGATACATTAGCATGTGTGTTTTAATCGTGGAAAAGGAAATTTTATTTTATGCGATTAATACGAAGTAATTAGTAACCAACAAAAATGGTATTTTTGTCGATAAAACAGACGGCTTTAGCATCCTCTTAATGCTGAGCATACTGAAATAGTCAGTCACGCTTTGAATCAGTACTTTTTCAGTACTTTCCAAAAGAAGTGGAAAGAATCACTGTACGTAAGAAGCAAATTTGAAAAACGCTTCGAAAAATGGTTAAACTCTGATTTTATTGTACATTTTTCGGAGAAAAAAATTAATATTGGAAGGAAGCTTTCTTCGAATGAGTTTGAAGAACTTTCTGTTGCAACAAAAAGACGAAGAATAATTTCAATGAAAGAAATTTATTCAGATACTGAAATTCAAGAAGCCTTTTTTCGAATGCTACGAACTA
>NW_012041352.1:0-461 GCF_000956235.1 Wasmannia auropunctata
TAAAATCTACATTCTGGAGACACATAACTTTCCATTTACATAAATATTACTCTATTAACATTTTAAGCATCGACACTGGAATCCATTGCAATACATATACGCTTTCTCGTTCCCATGCTCACATTCTTACATTCCACACGTTATACGGGCGAATTCGAAGATAACACGTTTTAGAGTGTAAAAGATATTACGTGTTTCGATTAATTTAAGTTTTCAAAAAATTTAACTTATTGTTAGTCGCAACATTAAGCGAGATCAACCTTGGTCTTATGTTACGATTAATGGACAGCGAAAGAGTTGGGCTTAAAGATCTTTATACGGATATATTTAGATTTGTTAAAACAATGAAAAAATATTCTCTCTGAGAACTTTACAGATACAAGACAAAAAGGACGAAATAAGAGATACGAATTTTTTAATAAGTAGGTACGTTAAGAGAATGAAACCCTCCCTTGAAAATA
>NW_012041353.1:0-556 GCF_000956235.1 Wasmannia auropunctata
AGAGAGAGAGAGAGAGGGGGGGCACGCGTTGGCGCGTTTATTAGTGTCCAATTGTAACGAGGAGAGTTGTGTAGGGGGGTAGCGCGAAAGCGAGCGCGTGAACTCGCTCATTTGCGTGTCTGTTAATTTGTCGCGTTGTGTGCGCGCCGTGCCGTGCCGCGCGGAGAGTTGCCGTCGACGTGACGGACAGAGGGAAAATTAGCTCTTTGTGTATATGAGTGCCACCAACTGTTGGAGCGCGTATACTGCTGGGAGGATGCCGACGACGACGTCGACGACGACGACGACGACGACGACGACGAGAATGACGATGACGACGCGCCATGCGAATAATAATGATCTGCATTGCAATAATCTTCGAGCAGCGCGAATCAACTCAAAGACTTTAGCGATCGTTCCCCGAGTGCGAGGGTTAAATAAATAAAGCGAAATGTTGAAATAAAAAAGAGAGAGAGAGAGAGAGAAGACAAAGTACGAAAACGGAAGGATTATAATGTAGTTGATTGTTGTCGCACGCGTATTGTCGCGCAGACATTATTTTATAGGCTGTCGCGCG
>NW_012041354.1:0-463 GCF_000956235.1 Wasmannia auropunctata
AGAGAGAGAGAGAGAGCGAGAGAGAAAACGCGAGATTAAAGGAGCGGGACGGAGGGGTCCTTGGGCCTCGTCGTGGTAGGGAACGGAGGCAAGGGGACGAGAAGGGGATGGGAGGCGGAGGGGGGAGGGAGCCCGACTCTCTTTCTCTTCGCAAAAATAGAGAGTCTCGCGGTAATAATTATTGATTAGGTATTCGTGACCGACTCGACCATTGCTAGAACCGGTACGGTGCATAAGGCGGGCTAAGTGCACCCGGCTCGATCTCCATCCACCGTGCGTCCCCCTCTTCGTCTCGCTCTTCGTCTCACTCTCTCTCTCTCTCTCTCTCTCACTCACTAACTCACTCACTCACTCTCTTCCTTGCGATGCTCTAAACTGAATTACGTCAATGCGTGACCAGACAGGCTTAACCCGTTTGCGGTGTCTGAAAGCGTATTGGACATTGCATTTCGTTCTAACAATA
>NW_012041355.1:0-358 GCF_000956235.1 Wasmannia auropunctata
TACATATTTTGAAGTAACATCTCAAATTTTTAAAATGCTTTTTATTGAGAATTACACACGGCACAAATGGACGCGCAGGTCATGTTTTGAAATTCCTCTTCTATCGGGCGTAGTGATTGCGGCCGTCTTCGTCATCTCAAATAAACGAGCTTTTTTTTATTTTATTCCTTACAAATGTGGTTATCGTCCGAACCTCTAAGTAAATCATTTGAAGAACAATAGACAAAATGGCGATGCTTAAAAAAAAAAGTTCGATTTTTGATAAAAAATATTTAATTTTCACGATCCGAAAAAATAGTAATTTTTAAGAGATCAAAAAGGTTGGAGATTCAGGCAATAGCCTAATATGTACACTATA
>NW_012041356.1:0-886 GCF_000956235.1 Wasmannia auropunctata
GGGGATCGTAACCTATCACCTGACGTAAACATTTCATTGGTATAAAAGTTCTGTAGCTCATATGTACAAAAAAAGTACCTAGCGCGCATCGGATTACTTGCATGAATAATACAAGACGTTTTGAGCTACAATTGGAAGCATAGAAAAAAAGTTGTTTATTAGAATGCAATTTGTAGTTCGTACGCTCGGCTAAGTAAAGACAGCAAAAATTGCGTCTGGCAGTAAGTGTCGGATTTTCCAAAAGATGGTACTTCAATAAGTTAGATAAGGACGTTACACGTGTTTGAGTAAGACAAAAGAGATTGTAAGAAATTCATTTAGAGATACCACTAACACCGAAAAGTCTGTTTTATCGACCTCGTGCAAATTTTTCCGACCTTCCGGCGTCGCCTTAAGTGATTGTGTCTCAGTTCCTACCCCGCGTATCCTCGTGGGTTCCAACCCTTTAGGCGAGCAGATCCCAAAATATTCATTTGTTGCATCGAGAGGTACAACAAAATTGGTAGCAGCGGTGGGATCAGCAAAGCAAACGGTACAAAACCGAAGATCACCAGGCGCCCTTAGGGAGCTCAACGTCCAACGAGAAAACGCATTAAAGACCCGAAAAACCGTGCAGTGGTAACGGGCAGAAGAATACAATTTTATCTTCTTACTACATTTCCCAGAAATTTGAATGAAATAGAGACGTCACTAGCATGTGGATACGCCATTGACAAGGCTGAAAACAACCCGAGCAAACAAAGTGAGGATACGAGGCATAACAACCGCAGACGCAGAGGTCGACGTCCATAGACGACATTCGACGGAGACTGCGAGGACCGACAGTAACGCCGAGTCACCCGACAACAACGAACGCCGTCAGCAGCAGTCACGAACGAGACTTCGA
>NW_012041357.1:0-578 GCF_000956235.1 Wasmannia auropunctata
TTTAGACAGATCCCTACGCAAGGTAGAAAGTATATTAAATTGAATATTTTTGGGTCTGTCTAATCTTTTCGGTATCTGTTATTTTTGGTATATTGCAGACTCATTAATTTAGTAAAACAAAGATTTAATAAATATTTTTACCTTGCGTAGGGGTCTGTCTAATCTTTTCGATATCTATTATTTTTAGTATATTGTAGACTCATATATTGTATAAGGCGAAATATGACTTTGAAATATACTAAAAATAATAGATATCGAAAAGATTAGACAAATCCCTACGCAAGGTAAATATTTATTAAAGCTTTGCCTTACTAAATTAATGAGTCTACAATATACCAAAAATAATAGATACCGAAAAGATTAGACAGCCCCCTACGCAAGGTAGAATGTATATTAAATTGAATATCTATTAAATCTTTGCCTTACTAAAAAAAATAGAGGCATTAAAGCACGTATTTTTTGTTTTTACAATAGATATTATCTATGTAATAGGCGGGGGGAGGGGCGGAGCCCCTCCCACCTGTACCCCCCGTCCCCGCCTGCGCCCATACTACCCACTGGGGGGGGCTTCGCCCCCC
>NW_012041358.1:0-321 GCF_000956235.1 Wasmannia auropunctata
TCCTTCAGGTGGTTTTAGCCGTCGCTCGTTATTCGTTAAAAGTTATTAACAAAAAAGTAACAAAAAAATAATACTAATGCGGGGGGTTGGGGGAGGTTGGGCAAAGTATATTAAATTGAATATCTACTAAATCTTTGCCTTACTAAATAGATGAGTCTACAATATACCAAAAAAATAGATACAGAAAAGATTAGACAGACCCCTACGCAAGGTAGAAAGTATATTAAATTGAATATTTTTGGTTCTGTCTAATCTTTTCGGTATCTGTTATTTTTGATATATTGCAGACTCATTAATTTAGTAAAACAAAGATTTAATAAA
>NW_012041359.1:0-525 GCF_000956235.1 Wasmannia auropunctata
ACGTGTGCTCTTCCGAACTGTTATCAAATCAACAGTATTAGTTCCATTAACTTTAAAAAATTACAGTATATAATTTCAACCTTTAAGAAAATAGAACAATAGCATTTTAATGAAAAATTTAATCTTAACATTAAAAAAAAAACCGTAAATGTGTTAACTTCGAAAAAATGAATTTTTTTACTTAAAAAACCATAACTTTTTTAATTTTTAATATTTTTAAATAAAATTTTAGCCTAATACTCTTGAGATAAAGTATTTTTGATTAAACTAATAACAATAAGTTACTTTTTAAAAAAAACCTGTAACTATAACTAATTAGTTGTACTTACAAAGCAACTTTCTCAATTCTGCATATATATGAGTATTTATTTGTGTATGGTTTTATAGCCCTTCCTAAACCCCGGAAAATTCTAAAACCTAGCGTAAAAGATTATGCTCGTGTCATTTTAACCCAGTGTGACTATGAAGGATCAAAGGTATATTGTTTACATTAATCATTATACAGGGATTGAAAGTAACTCGTTA
>NW_012041360.1:0-6283 GCF_000956235.1 Wasmannia auropunctata
TTATAAATAATACATAGAATACTTAAGATAGTATCCAAAAACAATTAAACATTATTTACATACAACTTACAAAAATTGCATATATTGTATTTATATTTAATTTTCAATTATATATTACAAATCATTCAATATGTTCACATACATATTCTCAAATCTTTTCCAGGTCCCATAGTATTATTTAACGTTTGTAATTTTACAAATAAAAGTCAACCAATAACATTACAAGATATTCCAAAAGTAATTGAAAATCCATTAAATAAAGAAAATGATTTACAATTAATTGGAATTATAGATTACAAAAAATCTCCAATGTCAACAAGAGGAACAGAGATAACACATAGCATTGGACATTATACTGCGACCAGTTGGCGATCTGGAAGTTGAATTGAATACAATGATCTCACAGTAGCAGCCAAAAATATTTAAAAGAACAAAACTAGTATATCCACATGCTCTTATGTACATTTGTAATAATTGAATAAATGATAAAAAGTTTCTACTTATTACATTGTCCCTGAAAAAAAAAATTAAACATCTAAATAAACATGATCAAAATAAAATGAAAGAAGATACAATAAGATGACGACCTTAAAGTTTGTCAATTTTTTCTAATTTGTATAATTTGATGCAAAATTGTACAATGATGCAAAAATATTAATTTATTTTTTCGTAATTAGCTGAAGTCTTGCTTAATATCTGCAAAAAGTTTATAAATAAATTAGACCTTTTCTAAATTTAAATTTTTTGAGAACATGTCAATTTCGTCAATTTGCCTTCATATATGAGCAAGATGACTTTTTATTATAAGCAAGATAAAAAAATTGAAAATAAATATATTCACTGAAAAAAAATTGATTGTACGAAATAAATTTGTATAGTTCGATCTAATATTTGATTCAACAATTATTTAGCTACACAAAGTAAAGTATAATTTATTCTTGTTAATCATCAAAATTTTTTAACATTTATTTTGTATTATTATAGTAATATTTAATTTTCAATTAAACATTATTATGTTTAATTAGTATACATAGTGTTTAATTTTTAATAAAACATTACCATGTATCTAAATATTTTTAAAACTCAAGAAAATGTTTTCTCAGTGTGGGTATTAATCGAATTATTCAATTAATTTACAGTTTTGAAGTGTTGTGCTGATGTAGGGTAGGTAGGGGTGGTTTTCAAGGGTTTGGGATGAAGCAACAAAATCGGATTTGTTGCAAATTGCGAGCAACAAAATCAGGGAAACGATCGAATCTGTCGAGATATTGGATTAATTTGCCGTTTTAAGGTGTTGTGCTGATATAGGGTAGTTAGGGATGATTTTTAAGGGTTTGAAGTAGAGCAACAAAATCAGAAATTGAGCAACAAATTAGCACTAAAATAATATATTGTATATATTTTAATAATAATATATTTTTTATTTTTTATTTTTTTTTTTAATGGCTGTTCTAACTTTAATCTTAAGTTAGCACAGCCATTATTTTACACGAATTGGTTGGCGCAATAAAATCGAGAATTGAGCAACAAATTAGTAACAAAAGAGCACTAAATTTTTATATAAGTTTCATTCGATTGTGCTAAAGTGGCTGTGTCAGCTTAATAGACGTGTTAAAAAATAATGTCTAATAAATTTAAAATAAATAGTTTACTTTATTGAAAATGGAATAATGGAAATCTTTCTGCAAAAATCTTTGCTTTAAAAATGGGATTAGAAGAAATTTTACTCTATAGAATACTTTTTTTTTAGTGTAAAATTAAATTATTCCAAATTCTACTGTATAATGTATAAATAAATCTGGAATATATTTTGCTATTAAATAAATATTAATTTATTGTATGCGATAGTAATGAAATTTAGGATAACCTAAATATGGTATATATATATATATAACAAAAATTTGCAAGCTCTTTTCAATAATAACAATGATATGCACAAATTAATAAATTTTTGTAAAAGCGATAAAATATCTCAATATAATGTCAGGAATGTTAGTCATGTATTTAATTATTGAAATTTTTCGAATTCTTATAATAATTAGGGCACGCGTTTATAGGTTGATCGATTAAGCGATGACAAGAAGCATAAGAGATGTGACATATTTTATATATCCAAAAATTTTTCTGCATACAAATGCGTTTAACAAAAATATATAATATACATAACAGAAACAAAAATTCTTGTTTATGTATTTGAATGTGAGATATAGATATAAACCATCATGATTTAAAGAGAACGAAATGAGGTTAGATATTAAAATTATTGTTTGATACGCAAAAAAATGATATATTAACAGCATGATGTATTAACTAATTAAAAATAATCTTGATTTAATATCAATTAATAAAACAAATAACATTTTATGAAAACAAAAGCATAGCACATTTGTTATTAATAAATAATTTCAATCTTTTCTTGGCAAAAATGTCAAAGGCAACAGTTTTCTAATTTCTAATAAACAATTAAAAAAAGCTATTGGCTGATTAAATTTTGCAAGAATCAATAAATAAAATTAGATTTAATAATAAGTTAAATTAGACCGCATAAATGAATAATAACACAATTGAATTTGAGAAACCTTCTACGGTTAGATCTTGATGTCTATATATTTCTATGTAAATTCTAAATTCATTTTTTAGCTATTTTTTTTCAACGAATTATTGTCGGACTTGTAACGTAATCATAAGCTGAAGCTAGGATAGTCAGATCACAATTAAATTAATCTTTCTTTTAATAATGTGATACGAATAAGCATCTTAAAATATTGTCAAGAATTTTATGTGAAAAATATTACTTCAGCTTACAAAGTTTGAATCTTCCGATTTTCCGGAGCGGGCATTTTTTATCAATTTGACAGCTCGGCTATTGCCACATTCACGGAGGAATGTGGCAATATTTATTGCAATACCAATATACAGTGAGGGACAAAAGTTTCAGAACGGCTCATTATCTTGTCAGAAAGTATCAATTTAATGGAAAAATGTTTCAAACAAAAATTATAATGTTTAAAAAAAAATTTATTAATTGCTGATATTTATTTGAACTTTAGATAATTTTGAAAAGCGCAGTCAAAGCCAAAATAAAAATCTTAAATGGATACCCCTATTTTTTATTGCATATTTTTGTAGCTGACGAATTTATACCTCGTGTGTGTATGTATGTGTATATCACAGCAAAAATAAGGATTCCATAGTTTATTACTCCCGTAGTATTTTTTTTATTCTAAATTGTAATTTTCAATTCTTATAACTCGAAAAGTACTTAATGAAAAATAACTTTATCATAGAGTTTTATAAAGTTTTCGATGTCAGCTACAAGAATATGCATTGAAAATAGGAGTTTATTAAATGGATTAGATTATTAAACAGCTATAAGACAAGGAAATTGTCTAACTATTTTTGAACGGAACTGCCAAACAGTCAGGAAACCAGGAGACTTGAGGAAAATGTCAGGAAGACGAATCAAGAATTTTCGGGAAATGTCAGGATATCTAGAGGAAGGAGATTTCTTGGGGTCAACGACGCAAAATAACTGCACTCGTATTATTGATATATTGTAGCAACTTCTTTATTGCAATGCGGTTACAAATAAGCAAAGACACGACAGCATATTTGACTCGTTAGCTCTCCAGGACATAATTGTTTCCATTTAAAATTTTTATGTTGACTTTATCGTGCTTTTTGGAAGGTCGATCAAAGCTCAAATAAATATCACTAGCTAATAGATTTTCTTAAACCCTACAATTTTTATTTGAAACATTTTTCCATTTACTTTCTGAAATAATTGGCCATTCCGAAATTTTTGTCCTTTACTGTATTGTATATTAAAGACGAATGATCGAGAAATACGCGTATTAACAATAATAAGTGGAACTAGACTAGAGTGTAAGTGAATATGTATAACAATTAAATTTGAGAAGGGCTTTCTATAACCAGGTTGGATTTTAAAGCCTGATGAGCATTATTATTTTTAACCTAATATTAGATGAGTTTAAACTTAATGGAATTTTAATTCGAATTAAGATATATATACAGGGTAAATCTGATAAAAAGTTCACATTTTTTTCGAAAACGGTTAAAGATAGGGGAAAAACTATTACACCTATTACACTGTTTAAACAAAAAATGATTTTTTTTTAACACCGTACCAGGACTAGTCATTTCCCATAGTTTTTTGGGTGCTGAATTCGAATTCGCTTGTAGAATTGCTCTATCACGTCACAATTTTAACAAATTTGCAGATAAAGTTGCAAAAAGGGCTATTTTATTTATTATATTATAACTTTGAAATGCGACTAGAGAAGTGCTCGTACAATCATAATTAAGTATGTTGTTAGGACTTTTAACTCGTAAAAGGATTTTTTTGTGTCCGTTATAATTAACGAGTTATTTACTGTTAAATATGGGATCTATTAAAAACTATGAATTAAATAATTGACAATTTACCAAACAGCTTCCAATCTTGTTTACTTTGCGAGAACCACATTTTCAATCTGAAGCTTACACAAAAAAATAAAATCTATCTGTGAGTACACCCGCGCGCACGCACACACATTTTTAAACACTTTTTAAGTTTTGACATCTGCTATATTGAATTCGTCATTTGAAATTTGTAAATTTTGACATTAAATTTGTATTCAGCAATTTAAAACACTTAAGTTGATATAAACAAGATTAAAAACTGTTTGATAAATTGTCAATGGTTTAATTTACAGCTCTTCCGCAATAGACCCTATTTAAAAATAAATAACTTGTTAACCAAACGGACCCAAAAAATTCTTTTTGAGGGTTGAAAGTTCTAATAATATAATTAATTTTGATTGTGAACACTTCTCTAGCACGTTGCATTTCGAAATTATAATATAACAAAATATGTGAAAATAATTCTTTTTTGCAACTTTATGTAAATTCTGTAAATTTCTTAAAATTGTGACGTGAGAGCAATTTTACAAGCGAATTCGAATTCAGCGCTAAAAAAACTACAGAAATGACTAGTTCTGTTATGGTGTTATTTTTTGTTGAACAGCTAGTGTTATCAAAATTGTAAGATGGCATACTCTGATGATCTTAAATTACCTTATACGTCCTTAATCTTTTACTAAATTAAAAAAAATTTTAATTAAAATTAATTAAAAAAAAAAGTTTAATAAGTAGGGGTATTTTTGAGTCTATCGATAGTACTCAATGAGCTGAATATTTTTGTATTGGAGATTTTTTTCAAAAATGCAATTATTTTCGGTATATAAACTAAAAAAAATCAGACTAAAAGTTTGCAACTAATTTTTTTATTATTGCATAAATGTTCAAAAAGTTTAACATGCTGATCTAAACATGCTTGTAGTTTTCATGGAAAGCTTCCTTTTTTTAACAAACGGCATTCCTCAGAAAAATTTTAGCAAGTCCGTGCATTCCGTCAAACTTTGCAATTTTCAGTATGGCAAACATGCTCTCAGATTTAAGAGTTTATAGTAGCAGGGGTGCATTAAATTAAAAATCGACTCATAGTAAAATAAAGTAGAGATTTTGAGCTTTAATTTAAAAAAAAGTTCATCATTCTACGATGAATTTTCGGGAAATTATCATCAGCCAAAATTGGCCAATTTTGTCTTAAATTTTTCTGTGCCATATTTTTTTTGAGCAATGAATAAATAAAACTAAAATTAAAATTATTAAAAGAAGTTTAAAAAAGAATATTCGTATTCATTTAGATTTATTCATTCACTAATGTAATTCATGCATAAAACAATAAGCATTGATGTCTATAATATTTATAGTATATACAGTCACTTATTTATTTCTTTAATTCTTTATTTAATCAGATGTAAACCATTTGATGATTAACATTTATAGATTTGAGAAAATAAATAATAGTAGAAATTAATAACGGATATTTGTTGTTATGCCAAAATAATATATTATGAATATCAATCTAAAGGGTATCTGTTCACTATTTTATATTAGCTTGAATATTTTTATTAATAATATAAATTAATAGTGTATTAATATAATTCATATAAGTAGTAAGAATATATGTCACATATAATTATATAAATTGTAATTATTTCAAAATGCTTTTCAAGCGAAGCGGTAGCGAAGCGACGCCAAGTATATAAAAGTCGGGTGATAACTTTTAAGTATACGGCACTGGCACTGTCGAGCGCTACCGCTGTAGCTTTATCTCGAAGTTTTGCCTTATCAGATTTCCGATTTTAATATCTCGGAAACGAAAGTTTTAATGAAAAATCTAATGACACTTTCATTATATAATATCGATACGAGCTTT
>NW_012041360.1:9932-14588 GCF_000956235.1 Wasmannia auropunctata
CTTTGTTGAACCATGTCTGCGAATTTATCTTTGTTTTTATAAAAATATGTTTCCATGTTACCTAAGTTCTTATTCTTTCTCATCAGGACTTGAGAATATGTAAGTGTTACCTTAAGGGAACAAATAATGGTAAAAATAATTTTCGAAAAAAATCAATTTTTCAAGTTTATATAAAGGATACTGCCATTTTTTATATGGAATTACATAATTTTTTTTACATAGTATGATCCCTTTTATTATTCTGTACATAAAAGTAGTAAAGATAAAGCTGTCGAAAATTCAATAGTTTACGAGATATTATATATTTTATTATTCCATATTTCAATATAAAATATCAAATATCTTTATATGATCTTGCAAATTGATTTTTTCGAAAATTATTTTTATCATTTGTTCCTCTTTAGATTATTTAACTTTTACTTGAAACATTTCTTTTCGCATCTTTTATACTTTTCGAGATATTTCGTAAACATTAAAATGTATACATAACTTAAGATAACTTAAAATTCTGAAGCCTTGATGAGAAAGGATAAGCTTAGGTAACGTCAAAACATATTTTTGTAAAAACAAGGAAAAATTTGCAGACATGGTTTAACAAAGTGATAAAAATCTACTTGCTATTTTTTTAAAATGTGAAAAAAATATTTCCCAGATACTAAGACAATTTTAACTATGATTTTTGGATTCAACAAGTGAAATTGAAAAAAAAGGTGAACTCAAGGTTCTTTGCATGCTTCCCAAATCGCCTAAAATGTATAAACTCCTTTATTAGATTAAATAAATAAATAAATAACCGTTAATAAATTTATTAAATCAACGATAACAAGTAACACAACCATAAGCCATAAGAATAAAGATATGCGTGTAGTAGAAAATGTGAGCATTTTCGATCGACGCGATGTCAGTAAAGATGTCAGAGAGTATTGAAATTATAATTAATGTTTTCGAAGATGTAATTATACAACCTATAAATGGCTCAACTTCTTCAATGTCGTATTACCTCTCAGTAATTCATAGCGTGTTCATCTGTGGCCAATACGGTGAGAAATCTGCAATACATCGAACCAACTATTACCTGACAATAATCGGGGCGCTCGCGCTGCTCCCAAGTCAGATGCATTCATTGCAGAAGATCTTCCCTTCTGTAGACAACGTGGGGCATCCACTCTCGAACCATCTCTGCCCAGAAATTTTCAATGACATTAAGATTTGGAGACTTCGGAGACCAATTTAATCGTACAATCTCTGAGTGATCCTTATACCAAGCTCTGGTGATCCGAGCTATATGGATTGGACTGTTATCTTCTACGACGACAATCCTAAGGTGATCTTCTTCACAGTAGCGTCTTCAAACACTGGGCAATATGACTCCATCGAGAAGCTCCACATATTGCTCAGCGTTGAAATTTCTACTACCTATGCCTACTTACACCAGATCTCCTGGATCATTAGCCATATCCAGAATGCCGCCGTGAATGAAATATGTGACGTATGAAATAGGTGACGTGACCACTGGAGGATGGTAAAATATTGTTTGGCTCGTATCTGGTGTTGGTTCTTCAGACGCGATAACCATCTTTATCAGTCGAAAATGTTTTCTCGTCCATCCATATTACCTTCTGCCACTCTTCATCCGTAAGTCCAGATTCATGGCGAAGTTTACTCGTTGAGGTGTCAAAAGTGTTTTCTTCGTAGTTTTTTTTGGTAGGTTTTTTTAGTCCTGTAGCATGAAGTTGCATTTGAATTACCTGATCGATACATTTAATTCTAGTGTCAAGAGTATTTCATTTGCAGGTTGAAAAGGATTTGCTTTTATTTGCTAAACAATCGCTTCATCTTCGGCCGGAGTAGTGCACTTTTGGCCCACGTTAAAATGTCGCGGGTCTTGAAATAAAGCATCTTTATCCATTTCATATTTTTGCATGTCCTAGCAGTTTTCACACTGCATTGAATTTGCGCGGCAATTTCCTGTACTGTATTTCCAGCGTCTTAGTAAGCTGCAATTCAGCTTGCATTTTTTATATTTCTACGTGTATATGTTTTATGTAGACAGAAGATAAGGATTACTGCGTATTACAGAATGACATTGCTTTGTGACTTTGTAACAGGAAAAACGCAAAATTATTTTAAGTTTTAATTATGCGAAAGATTCGTCGCTTTAATATAAACATGTCAGATTTCTTGTTATTTTTGAAATAAAATATCATATATTAGTTATAATCACAAAATCTCCCTTTATATCGCATAATGTAATGGAACTAGCTGCCGAACTTTGATAATTATGTATTTTGCAATTTCTAACAAATGTTCGACTGCACCGTGTAATTTCTCCACATAATTAGAAATCGAAAACAGAGCGATCCATTTTATATTAAATTCTACTTGATAATAAGTTCATCATTCCAGACTTTGACGCCTCTAAAAAATATAATAAAAATTCACAAAACAATTATTTTTTATTTAGTGCAATTTGTGAAACTTTTAGAGAAAAGAAAACTTATCTGAAATGATATGTTAGTCTCTTAGAGTTGTTTAAGCTAAATAATATTTTCGTTTTCTCGTACTCCACGCCGTATATCCTATTGACACGGAAGTGATTCATAATCCTAAACAATTTATTAAGTTAAGTACAAAATAAGAAATTATAAATACGATAGATATATTTACGGTGTTTCATGCTACATTTTACTGAAACATTAAAATATAATGCTTCTTACAACTTACAGTATTCTGCATGCTGTTCACAAAATTGTTTTCACATTTATTTATTTAAAATGTCGGAGAGTTTTTGATGGTTGTTGTTTCACCGGGCAATGAATTTGCGCCTTCGCTCATTTTTAATCTCTTCTCGAGGTTATATATTTATATGACGCCAATATTTAAAACTTCCGAAAAAGGTCTTATTTTGTCTTTATGTCAAATGCGATCGTAAGCGAGCGTAAGTTTTAGTCGTTCGTTAATCGTGCATGAATTATGAGTAATGTAGAAAAGTGATCACGTCTCAGTTTGTAAAAATTTCCGAGGGACAGAATCGATTACCGTGGGTGTGTTCTCCTCATTTGGCTGTCATTCTAAACTTATTTTATTCTCTTGATTATAGATTTATGTATCAAATCTTTGGTACTTTAATATGCTTACATTTTTGCTTAACAAGAACATTTTGTACCACAGAAGAATACAGCCACAAAAATAGAAGGAAATAACATTAAAATAATATAATATATCAATAAAAAAAATCAATATATTAAAAATGAAAATATATACGTGTATACATAATAAACATAAATAATATACTAATATTACATAATTATACATATATATTTACTATAAAAATATGAAATTAAAATTAAAATGTCAATCTAATATTCTTGTTTATATTATTTGTAGGCTTTAAACATATTACTGAATGATAATTTCCAAGAAATGAGTATAGAAACTAATATTAATAAGACTTTTGAAGAATATGTAATAATATGTAAAGCGGTGGATGAAAATGAACATACTCAGTTAAATCATTAAAATGAAAATTTTCAACAAGAAATAAATATTAAATCTGAATACTCTCTAAATGTTTCTGACGAATTTTCGGTTGCCGAAATTTCTGGTTTGATGACTGAACCTTACAACGATGCAAATAATTGCATCAACATTAACGAAATAAATGTATTGAAACGACTTTGTTCAATTTGTCTGCAAGTTCACCATCTTCGGTTGAACCATCATCTTTATTTTATCCAATTCTGTCTCCAATATTTTATCTGAACATGGAAAAATCTCAAATAAAAGAGACGTCTGACAATACTATTGAAAAAATAATTAACACTTTAAATAAACCCAGAAGTTTTATCTTTGAAAGAAAAGGAAAAAGATTCAATTGACTTAGGTATGAAATATATAACACCAATATTAAGAAAAATTAAAGATAAAAAAAAGTAGGATATAAATTAATGTTAAACATTAGATTAGTTAGATTATTTCAATGATAATATCAAGAAAAAATTGAAATTTGAACGAGCTTTGCATTTAAAACGCAATTTCAAACTGAATACGTAATATTACAATTAAATTGCCAAAGCAATCTAATAATTCGATGCTCAATAAGATAGCCTCTACGAAGTTAGCCCCCCACTTTTAGAATTAAATAATTTTGACAGTTGTACTGAATTGTATTAGGTTTGTGCTACATTGTGCTAGAATATTAAATCCGTAATGTGAAAAATACGTCACAAAATAAAAAACCATTTTTTAAATCAGCCCCCATTTTTGTTTTTTTTTTAATTTTTTAAATTGTGTTAAGTTGTGCTAGGTTGTGCTAACATTGTGCTAAAGTTTTACTTTTAAAATAGTGATAACAAAAGAAGTTATAATAAAAAATAATTTTATACGATTCTACATACAATTAACATTTGCATCAGTTATTTTAATATAAAATTACATATTTAAATTGTGCTAGCTTAGCACAAGTCAGCACAACCTTCGTATTCTCCAGCACAACGATATAAAGGGCCCTTTACTCTTGAGCGCGCCCTTACCATTCGAATTCTAAGTTCATTAATTCGGGTTTATAATTGTTCGATTTAAACAATATTGTAAATCTGAGTTGTGTTAATCTAGCACAACTCAGATATACAGTATTGTTTAAATCGAACAATTATA
>NW_012041361.1:0-474 GCF_000956235.1 Wasmannia auropunctata
ACAAATGCAATAGTTCATTTCAATTTCTAAATCTTAATTATAATTAACAATTAATTATCAAATATCAAAATTAATTTGTTATAAAAGATATCGCGTTAAACATGTTATTATTCTTATTCACAAACAACAAGGATAAAATAATAACACATAAGGACACGTTATGTTTTAGAATAGCGCGCGTAACCTCACATAAGAATGCATCTTGATGGACAGTCGCTTGATGGACGCTCGCTTTGAGCGTTGTGAATACTTGGCGAACAATCTAAATAAGACGACGAAAAAGAAGAAGAACTGGAATTGCCAAAGTGGCAAAAAGTGGCATTTTTAAAGATTCGATCTCGAGATCTCGGGATTAACTGCACCGATTTCATTCCGACTGGTCTCAATCAAAAGCTCGTATCAATATTATATAATGAAAGTGTCATTAGATTTTTCATTAGAACTTTCGTTTCCGAGATATTAAAATCAGAAATC
>NW_012041362.1:0-648 GCF_000956235.1 Wasmannia auropunctata
TTTTCAAAAATCACTTTAAAAACGGACGTTTACACTAGAATATCCCTTTAATTTGTTAGATATCGCATTATAAACAAATGGGTAAAGAGAGAGACTTATAACTTGTCCCATTTGATTTATTAATGTTAAATAACAATTATCAAACAGGTGGATTATTGATATCTTCGCCCGATTGTTAAATAATGGATTTTAAACAATTGCAATAGTTTAAACCGATTTCTAAGTCCTAATTAACATTTGCATAGACAAATCTCAGATATTATCATTAACTTGTTAAATATTGCGTTATAGACAAATGGATAGTGTGAGAGGTTTAGAACTTATTTCGTTTAATATATTAATGCTAAATAACAATTATCAAAGAGATAGATCATTGATATCTTTATCCGATTATTAAATAATATATTTTGTAAACAAATACAATAGTTCAATCCAATTTCTAAGTTTTAATTAACGATTTACATACAAATAGATCTCAGATATCATCGTTAATACCCGATTATTAAATAATAAACTTTAAACAAATGCAATAGTTCATTTCAATTTCTAAATCTTAATTATAATTAACAATTAATTATCAAATATCAAAATTAATTTGTTATAAAAGATATCGCGTTAAACATGTTATTATTCTTATTCACAAACAAC
>NW_012041363.1:0-7685 GCF_000956235.1 Wasmannia auropunctata
TCCGCGAACGCACGCGCGCGCGTGTGTGTGTGTGTGTATCTGTGTATCTGTGTGTTCTCAAATCGAGAAATCGATTTTACGACATGTTTTTTTCTTTCTTATGTCAGATGCGTTTACAGTCAGAACGTATAATAATTAAGTTGCACGTGCAAATACGCAAGCAAGGCATGTGAACGTTGCATTTTGAAATCGATATTTTTATAGCAAAAGTTGCCTCGCATTTCCTACAAATTTTTTCCCAATGTTTTAACGCGCTGCAACGTCGCTCGCGTTCAATGCGAAAGCGATTACTCTTCATTAATCTAATATTTAAAAGAGTAAAAATAATTGATGTTCCGTTTTGTATATATAAAGGAACGATTTCGATTCGACCGTTCGATATAATGAAGTTGGTGAAGTATAACGATTGCCTAATGCGATATTCAGCTGCGGACGCATACATATGCTAACGCGACGGCATTTCTTTAACTCATTGTCAGTAAACACGACTTTGCATCGATATGAAATGTTTATCACGCGAGGTTATTGCGTTTGTTCACCACCTAGTATATAAAAAGAAAGTGCTTAATTCGTGCATGTAACATCGATATACCGTATGTTAATTTCAAAAGCTTTCCTTTTCCATAATTTTTTTTTACTTTTAACAGTAATAAGTAATCGTGATGCGTGATAAAAATCAAATAAAGTTTATGCAATAATACAATATAAACGAAAATTCCTACAAATTTTATCAATACTTTTCCATATTCCTTTTCATGTAAATAGCAGCAAATGTTCTGTATATTAATTCTGTAATATTATTTCTAAAAAAAGCAGTGATTATTTAACATTCTTACATATTTCCTTTTTACGCAAATAACTTCTTTCTATGCCACGCAGAATATAATTTCTCTATACTTATGATGTTAGTTTTGTAATATCACTTCTGAAATGTGCAGCGATCTGTGTAGAAGCTGTTCCCGGCATTGTAAGGCGTGCGATAAGGTCGGTAACAATTTAAAAGTCGCATTGTCGCGGACAAAGAGACGAGTATGCCGTACGGAGGGTATCCTTTTATTGTCTCGTTCGGTGTTCCGCATCCAGTCATATACCTATGAGAGAACCGGGGAAATAACGAAGAGAGCATTCTCTGCTCCCATTCGATTTATGTCGTATCGCTCTCAGGTCGGAAATTGTTATAACAAACGTCAACCGTGCGAGGTTTTAACGCGATGATTCATCATGCGATATATATGACAAAATTAAATGGAAATAAATATATGAATAATTTTATATAATTAGAAATAATTTATGAAATTCAAGCGCGTGATATGCAAAACAATAACCACGTAAGGCCAATGGCCAAAAGAACAAGCAAAACAAATGATTAAAATAACGTTAAAATTAATTTATTTATTTAAAAAATGAAACTAATTATTTTATTAATAAGAAAATCAAATGTTACATATATACTCACAGAATCTTTCTTAGCTAAATAATTACGCCAAAAATTTGTTAAACAAAGAAAGGAGATAAGAAAAATTTTCTCATCGACTTCATTTTCTTAAAAATCATTGTAAATAATAATTAAATAGACACAAAAATGTAAGAATTTTGAGTAATGATCTTTAGAAGAAAGTAATGAAAAAAGCATGTAAGATTTTTAAAAGTTATATATGTTATATATAAATATATCTACATCCCTTAGAAATTAAAGAAATACTACTTTTAAATATATCGTCCAAATAAATTTTTCTATGTTAAATAAAACTGTGAAAATATGACAATTCACCCTCAGATCAAGATTAATTACACGTCTCAGGATTGATAGAACATATTTACATGAATAAAAAATATAAAAAGTTTTCTAATTTAACATCAGTTTTATATTTATTTTAGGACATAGTTAATTACAATATTGATGTAAGTAAAGTAATTATTTAAATCATAAAATACATAACTTGTCTTTGCACTATCGTTTTTATATACTCGTAAAAAATAAAGGAACATAAATATCTGTATGAAATATTATATTTATAAGGATTTTATGTTGATTGAAAAAAGGTTAAAATTGGGTTTCACTTATTATAACAGTTTATCGTAATTTCTTGTTTTGGTCAATTTACTCCACACAGTTGTTTTTGATAAGAGAGATTGTATTAAAAAATTCTGTTACAATAATGATCAACTACAGCAAAAATAATTTAGGATCTGTACTTTTTTCTACGATTACAGAAAAATCGCAATTGGTAACGTCAAAAACTCGTCAACGCCAAAAACTAATCGTCAACAAAGAAAGGAGATAAGAAAAATTTTTTCATCAACTTCATTTTCTTAAAAGTCATTGTAAGTAATATTACACGATGTTTTTGATGCAAATCACTTTAGACAACAAATTAATTTTTTATCAGTAAAAAGTAGAAAATGCCTTGCCATATACTAATTGAATTGTAAGCTTTTTAATCTCGTACGATAACTGGCCTCGGTTTTTTCCTATAAAAATCTTTCGAGGTATCTAAATTCAATTTACAAAATCATGCTCGACGAATAATTTAAAATATTATTATCTAATTACGTTATTTGTTTCGAAAAAAATTTAACGGATATCCGACCCTAATATAATTTATTCCTTTTAACTTGTTTTTATTAATTAGATATATTATCTTATAACTTAACAATTAGAAGCTTCGATATTTACCTGCAAAATTATATTTCCCCTGAGAAGCAATAGGAAATTGGGCGTCTAGAACATCCTGTATGAGTGAATTACATTTTGCGTTTCGAATGTATGAAGTTTAGCAAATTAGAAACAAAGGCCCGTGTAAGAACTCGTGGATGAACATTCGACGCGGCCGCCAGGAGAGGATGTAACGCCGCTCGCGACGAGCTCTCGCATCGCGTTCATCGTTCAGATGCGAGGCGTCGTTTAACTAACTGACGAAAGTTCATCCAAGTTCTCTCGCGATCGGGAGAAATTAGATTTCCCCGCAGGATAGGTATTCCTGCGACGAAGATTAACTCGTCTCCGTGCAGGCGGACGGAAACCACGGAGGCGGAGCGACGATCCGGGGCGCGAGTGTCTTGATTACTATTGCGCGACGTGACGCTATACACGCCACAGTTTGATTTGCGAATCAGAAACGCCCGATTACACGGTGTAATTAATATTTTAATTTCCAGTATGACGCGATACATCCCGGCGAGGACGGCTGCCGCGAGGACATACCACGTACGGCAAGGAAGGCTTCGGATCGACGAGCGGCATTGTATTCGAGCTCCTCCGCATCTTGCCGAACGCCAAGACGTGTGGATGCTGCGTTTGACAACACGGTATTAATAGATAATACACGTAGACACACAGATCAATACTAATTCATAAAAAGCTCAAATTAGTGTCTTTCCAAAAAAATAAAAATAAAAATTAAAATGATTGGATTAGAAAATATCGATATGGGATTTTCAATTAGTTTCTTCGAAATTGAATTCTTAAACTTTAAAATTAGAAATTGATTAAAGTACATTTTCTTTGTATCGTTAATATATAATGTTGGTCTCAATGAGAACAAGTTCAAGGCCAAGAAACGAGCAATATATAGATTTATAAATAAATAAATAAATAAAATATTTTTTAATAAATATTAATCATAAAATATTATATATAAATTATATATATATATAATATATGAATGTTAATCTCTTTTAAACACAATTTTTTATTGCAGTTTTCCTTCGCAGAATTTTTGTGTTTCTTGCAATCGTCCGTCTGTTTCATGTATTATTGAAAATACAATTCTTCATTTATTATTTTCGAACACATTTAACAAAAGTTTATCAAACTTTAAACGATAAACATTAGTATAAAAAATCAAGATCGCAAAGTCTTTAAAGGTCAAACTTAAAGACATCTCTCCGAAAAATTGAGAGATCCATATTTAAATCTTGGCAGAGGTAATATTTTTTGCAATAAGTTATTTCACAGAATTTAAAAAGACGCTAATTAGCATCAATATTATTAAATTGTTTGTCAATTTAGTTTGTGACGACATATTCCGGATTCAACAGTTTTAAGACAAAGAGATCCCAAAAAGATGATTTTTTTTGCCTGTTTTTGACCCTCGACTTTGGGACAGTGGGACTAAACTGTGAACCAAATGTACCCTAATGAGACATTAAAAAATAAAGAGAAGTTTCAAGTTGAAATGACAATTGTTGTCAGTGCTGGATGAGGGGAGGGATTGAAATGAAAGTTCATTATCGAATTATCACAAGTCCGGTAAACTTGAAACTTCTCTGTGATTAATGTTTGATTATAAGATACTATTTAGCAGACAGTTCAGTCCCAAAATTGAGGACTCAAAAATGGGCAATTCTTTGGGTTACTCTCGGCGCGTTTATAGCTGTGACTGAGAATTGTAAGATTCACGCAAAAGTATTATTATTATTAAGCTCCATGAATCGCTTCAGACCGCACTAGTTATTCTCTTATTGAACTTTATATATACAATATATATAAACAATATATATGTATATATAATAATAGTTTCTCAAAACAAAACTTAATATTAATTGAAATAGGAGCAATTACCAAGCAATTGATACGATTCTGTTGAAATTTCATTTTTGTGACAAACACAAATAGTTATTTTTATCATAAGAATTATCTAACTACACGTAATAAAATTTAGATTTAGATTAAATGTTTGTTTGACATGTGATAAGCGTAGACATCGTAAAGAGAATAGCGTCTTGTAAACAAACTTGGTCCACAAGGAAAACCAGGGCAACGCAAGTAAACATACCCATCGTACTCTCATTGCACAGTACTCTCGTCGCACAGTACTTCCTCGTATCCCAAATTACAGTAAGTCTAAATTACAGTCCAAGTTTCATGAGTCACAAAGGACCGGCGCAAGAAGGTTGTAACAAAGAAATGGTTCTCGTATTTTTCTCTTTTATTAATTTTCCCCACTGATGGAGCATACATAAAGTTGAAACCCAGAGATGTACCTTGAACGGCTGCTGCTACGTACCGAGTGTAACCGTTTGTATCGTTGGATTTAACGTGAAGTTGAAGGTTCTCGCTCTTATATCGCGTTACAAACTGCAACGGCTAATTTCACCCATTTGTTGCGTGCGCCCGATTGAAAACTCTTTTTCGCGAAAACAGCTGCGGTAAAATACAGAGATTACGGTTATAGGCGAGGATTTACGGACGAATGGACATTAAAAATTCTTAACCCTAGATGTACACACCGGGGTCTCCGGGACCCCAGCGAAACTTTCTCAGTTTGGCATTTCTGAAATTGGAGGGGGATGAATTTGGGATATTGACGTAAACTTTGGGATATTGACGTAAAATTTGGGATCTCCTCAGTAGGAAGACGTGTTGACGCGCGGCAATTGTCGCTCAACAACCGAGCAGTGAACAGTTGAGGTGAGCGTCCCCGGAACTGCTTGCAGTTTTGTTAAAAAATTAAAATATCGGATCGCCAAATTTTTCTGGTTACTATTTCAAGTATATCCTTTCAGAATTTTCAAGGATTTCTCAAATCGGTCCATAAAGAAAAGAGATATGATTTTTTGAAAAAGATGCTAAATGGAGATTTTTTTCGCGTTTTTGAACTTTCCTTTTTCTTTGAACTCGTATATCTTGCAGCTCCTTAATTCTATCGACTTTTAAACATCATGGGTTCGTTCCTTGGTCGATTTTCTATCGATTGAAAAAAAATTAATTGAAATATGTCCATTTTCACTAGATTTACGGTAAATAAATATGAATGGGGTCCCCGGGACCCCAGTGTGTATACGACGTCGTCAAAAAAACAATGATGCCTAGGGCCAAAACTGTGAACTTTTATGTTACTTGTTCGCAGCGTGCCATTATTTGTGCGTTACACACGAGTGTCGCTGGCATATTTTTCCAGTTTTTTTGAGTTATGTCATTTCGCCAATTCTGTTTTACTGAGAAATAAATAACTTATTAGAGCCGCACTTTGATGTAACACACTCTTGAAGGAAAGCGACGATTTTCTTGTGTGGTGATGTTTACCCTCATCTTAAGATACATCTTCTTAAGATACATCTTCTTTTAGTATTTTGTTATTATACTCAATCAACCTGTAGGAGAATCGAATACTAAGTAAAAAGAAAAATCGAATATAGTGAAGTAAATAGAAAGAGAGACAAATAGATAAAATGTTTATTAGGAAAGATTTGCCCATCAGCTATCAAATTATATCTCACCAATTTGTTTCTTATTACTGAATATAGAAGATATCTAATAATAAAAATGTGAACTAAATGAGCAGCGACAAATATAGAATTTAATTAAAATTGTTGTGGTAATTGCAATTGTTTTTTAAATAAATTCTAAAATCGTCAATCGATAAAATAAGTCATACTTTTTGCGCTATGTCATATAAATTTATAAATTAATTAGTTCTTGACAAAAGGTTAAATTTATAATGGTAGACGTTTTAAAGATCAAGTTTTAAATATACAATTTCTAACATTAACTTGCGCGCAAATTAGTACCAAATAAGAAATGTAACACATAATATTTTAAATAGATATGTTATTTTAACATTTTTTTGTAATTATTTTTTAACATTCTAAAAAGCAAGTTTTTTAAACAAATAAAAAAACCACCAAAGGAAATAAAAAGAAATAACAGAAAAATAATATGAAATAAGAAAGTATAAGTAAATATGAAGTTAAATAAAAATATAAGAAATATCTTTCGTCCGCTTTTCCTCTTTCATTCTCGTTAAATCGCGGAAAAATCCATCTGTCTGCGATGGGAAAGGAAGGCGCATTTCTCCATTCCGCGTATTTGTATAATTTTATCACGTATTTTGGTAACTTGTTCCCAAATTGATCTTGTTCCCGGTTCATGTGAGAAAACAACAATAATAGAGTATAGCATCCCTTCATCGCCGCCGCTTGCTTGCTGCTCGCTTATTTCGCGACTTGTACGTTTACGACCCGGCTCATATATAGCTTGCAGTACTTTCATTCTAGCTACCTTTAACCGGCACCGCTCGTAAAACACGACAACGTCATTCACGGGCACTCTAGTTGACATCCGGCTCGCGGATATAATCGTATATAATGCCACGCGATACGTCTAGATTAAAACTCGCCACCGCGACCGCGATCGCGCCCGGCCCGATTTTACGTCGCGCATTATTGAATCATTATAAAATCGCGTTATCGTCGTCGCGTCGCGAAAAGTCGAGAAATTCATGAGACGCGCATACATATATATATATATATATATATATATATATATATATATATACATCGTTCTATATGCTCCAGTTGACATTTTAAAATTTATTTAGAGAACTTATATTGTACACGCACGTTGAAAATTGAAATTCGCTGCGGAAGATAGCCATTCTCCACGTAGTTTTTCATTTCTCTGACGTTGAATCTGCCCAAGACGGCACATATATATTATGTTGTTAAAGAGCTTGCATTTACCGCAGTCACATCAAGGTTACATATGTATATTTATATATACGCATTTCGATGCACATTCCGTTCGCAATGTTACGTCTACGAACGACGTGAGCGGACGCAGTCACGTGTTATAATTCCTGCAGGACGGCCCGCGGTCTCTTCATTGCGCGCTATAAAGCATCACGCGCCCCTCCTTCAGATGAAATCTCGAGCGCGCAATATCGAATGTTATGCAAAACGAG
>NW_012041363.1:7705-27175 GCF_000956235.1 Wasmannia auropunctata
GAGGGAGGGGAGAGGGCTTTGCCTCGGTCAGGCTGTAATCGCGCGGAAAATCGAAGACGCATACTCGCCCGCGCGCGGACAGCTTTTCCGGTTATACGAACCGCGCGCACGTCAAGCCATCGCGCGCCAAACGACATTTTTAATTCCGTGCTTCGATGCGGCGCGCTATCTCGGCAGTCGCGGCTATATCCGGGTTTTTCGCTACACTTAGCCGCGCGCGCGCGCGCGCGCGATCGTCCACGTCACCGCGGTCTGAAGCATCCGGCACATCATCTCGCGGATTAAAGCTGCGTGAAACTTAATAAGCCTTTCGCAAGGGGATTAGCCTGTTCCGCCGTCCCGTTTTCTACACAGAATGCCCATTAGCGTAAAAATGTGCTCCTAATTCCCTCACTTCCATATACGGCTCCTGCCGTTAATATTGGAGGGTGGTGAGTGGGGAGTGGGGGGAGGGGGAGGGGGAGGAAAGGGGAAAATGAGACGACGGATTATACGGAAAAATCACACCTCGTTTATTCGTCAAAATATTATTCGTAAAACGGGATTATATATTGTAGCTGTTTGATAAGATAATCCCCCCGGCCTTTGCAGGATGAGGTAATCCTCTCCAGGCTGAGACAGTTTACGGTCGCGTTATCGTTTCTTCCATTTCTCCCCGTTGTCGTAATCGAGCTTGAACAAATCCTTCAAAACGACGTTGGAACGTTAAGGTAACAACCTCCCACGACTGCATCATGACTGCAATTTCGCGAAATAGACTGCACAACGCGAAGGGAGAGACATTAGTGACGTGGCGCACAGAACGTCTCTCGCGTGCAGGGAGGAGCCTTCAAAGGTAATGAACTTTTACCGTGAAAGTATTGTCATTAAGGCTATTAACGTCACGCGAACTTTCGCGAAATACAGGAAATCCTGCCATGTTCCGAAAAGTTAACCTAATCTTCACGTCTTTACGTCACTATAACATTGTATTCATAAGACGTTATTTTGAAAAATTATTTCGACCATTAACACGTTGCCAGCCCGCGGCGGAGTTTAATACGCCTCGCGTCGCATGCACACCGTGCGTCACGGTAGAATTTTCATCATTGTAAGCGCGTATGATGATAAAATACTGTTTGATACAATTAAATAAAACTCACATGTATTGTGCTAAAGAAATAAACGTTTCATTTTACATTGTCATTGAACTATTTGTGTAATTTAAAATTTTACATAATTAGATGGCGTTTTATCAAAGAACTTTTACAACACCGGTCGGTCATCAATGGTCCACCAGGACGTTTCTGAAAATTCAGGCGCGGATGATCGATGCAACAGTCAACGTATTAAGATTAAATCTTTCTTAAAAGTTATTTCTTTAGACAATCAGTTTGACTAACGATCTTTGCTCGTCGCATCGAGATTGCTCGATCCTCTGATAAGGCACCAATTTAATTTAATTTACACGCGAATACGGCACCGTTGATTATACTCCATTACAGTTCCAGCTTCCTAGATGTAATTGATTTAACATCAATAGACACGTATTAACGAGAAACGTCTCGCGTTTCCTTATATATGTTCTCCTCCGTCGTCATCGGAGATGCCAGTACGCAGTGGAGAATCAATAAATTCCTGTACCTTCCGCCGGTTAACCGCTCCACGAAATGCCGCGGTATGGATGACGATTCCGGCTATACGTAGACCGGCACTAGAGATGTAAAAAAAAACGTTTCTTTCTAATTCTAGAAAAAAACATTTGAAAAAAAACGTGTTTCATTTAATTGAAAAAATACAAATTTATAGTTTTTTTCTAATTCCGATAGCACAACTATTTGTAAATAGTATTTATATAATTATATAATTAATTTTAATCTGATCTACATTCAACTTTTACAAAAGGAGAATCATTTTAATTCTTTTTCTAAACAGCTTTTCCTTAAGTAGAATTTATTATAATTATTCATTGAAGTCCTTGCTTCAAAATATGTCTTAGAATCAATGTATTGGCTTTCTCGTTCTGCGTAAAGATTAAAATGATGATAATTTAATCTACTATCTATAAAATAAAAAATCATGAAAAATTAACTTATATTAAGCAAAATATATTAATATTATATTAATATTATATTAATATTAAATAAATAGCTGAAAAAAAAACAAAATTTTGAAAAAAAAAAACGAGGTTTATGTTTTTTTTTTAAATTATTTTATGAAAGTTAGTATTTTATGAAAAAAACAATTTGGTTTTTTTTTCTATTTACGTCTCTAATCGGCACCCTTTTTAGATTTTCGAATTTTGCGAGTGAGACACGTAAAGTGTGCGGCAAACGAACAAAGGGTGGTCGCGCGCAATTTCAAAGGTATGCGCCAAATGATATCGACGTATATGTTAGACACGGAGTGTGCATATAGTACGCTCGAGTATCTATATCTTCGACGGATGCCATCGGACGCCAATGCAGGAATAAGAAATAGAGATTTAGTGATCCCGCGTCGCACATACACCTGACGTTTTCGCACAGATTTCACTCCTCCCGTTGAATACGCGGTTGAGAGCCCCATTATAACGCCACAACATTTTTCCATTCACGCGGACTCGAGCATTATTTCATATTCCTTGAAATCGGAAAATATCGCAATTTATACGATATGTATAAAGTGTCTTTCTTTTCCACCCTTCTCCCTCCCTTCCCCCCACCCTTGCCCCCGTGAGAGATCCAATCTAGCCATCGAAAATTCGCGTTCTTCTTAAATGATGAATCCAAGAGAGATCTGTCACTTTATTTAGAAATAATAAATTTCTCCCTTCTGCCTCTACCCCCCCCCCCTTCTTGTCCATCCGTCTTCTCTCGCTCTTTAATCTTTAAATACATATTTATTATCTCGTTGTCGGAAAAATTGTTTCCCCGAGAAATCCTGTATGCATTTGCCATTGCATGCAACGGACTAACAATGGATAGTGCGTTACATATGGAACAACGTTGAACAATAAATGAAAAATATTTTCTTCCAATACCGCGTATGTATATACGATACGTGCGATGCATGTAATGGGGAATGTTTATCTCAAACGCGATAAATGTTAAGTTCAAAACTCGGGAAAATATCATGAAATACTACGCGATCGCGAGAGATATCATATCGAATTAGGTTTTTTTTTTTTTTTTGAAGTACGCAAGCAAAGGAAAATATTTTTTTTTTGTGCAAAGCCAGCGCCGCCTGTTTCTCTCTCTCTCTTTTTTTATTAATGCCATTTTTGGGTAGTGTGTCATTTATAAATGCTTTCAACGAAAAAGTGACGTTTCCGGGCCACTGAAAATTTGAAATTTATTCCCGCTAACTGATCGATAGCCGGGCTCGAAGGAAATTTCAACAAAGGTCAACAACGAAAAATAGAGCTGTTCTATAAATCAATGAATAATGTAGTACACTCGTGACCTCTTTCAGCCGTAATTCGTCTTGGTCGCAAGACACAAAACAAATACCTTCGGGAAGGAGTTGCAAAGATTAATATTTCGACTTTACGACATGTATACTTTCAAAATTATATTCCTCATTGTTATTCCCTGAATGATAAAGTATATTAAATCAAACTGCAGTTTCTTTACATGCGCTCTCTTGTACTTCCGTGTACTTTCGTCACTGTGCGCGAGCAACACTTTTTCCTATGACCGAAAAACTCTGAGCCGACATGACGACTCGCGACATCGCTATATATACATTTAAATTATATACATAATTTCGTTATTTGTAGATTAGACGTACGAAAACCGCGACAGAAGCACGGACAAACTTTTTTATGCATTCACACTTTTTGCACATACGTTTTGTCCTTCCCTTATGACGCGTGACATAGGAATAATTTCTGCGCGTCACTCACGTCCGTGCGAATTTGTATATAGAATGTAATGTCCAATGAAAAATTACAAACGGCGAGATATCTTGGATCGTTGCTATATATTTGCGTCAGCCGTTCTTCGGTTTCCTATGAAAGAAAAGCCATTCAATTCGTTTTGGCAAATTGGATTTGAATTTGTTATTTTGTCACAAGTGATGAAAATGTTATGAAGGAAGGCTCTGCAGGAATAGAATAAGTAGAGACTGGACGCAGGAAAATGATCGCAGAAAATTAATTAAATAGCAGTTTAAGTTTCAAACATTTTACTTTCTATTTAAGATTACAATGGCAAAGACAAAGAGAAAATACGACGTAATATATTCTTTTATTATGTTACTTTTACAATCGGCGTTTCGAGGAATCCTTATTATAAGTATAAATTACACCATCAGAAACGAGAAAATTAAAATATTAGTTATTTAAGGAAGAATGAAAATTCTTCTTCGTTTGTTCATTAGAGTAAAATAGGAGAGAAAAATGAGAGTTCCAATTTTTCCACTTGCCTGTATCATTAATTGTTGTCACCAAAGAAATAGTAACCAAAGAATAGAAAACTCGACAACTCGACAATAGTGTTTCTACTGCGAAAAATATGTTAAACCAGTTCATTATCTAAAGTAATAAAAAATAATTATTTTTCTCCCTTTTCAAAAAGATAACAAATTATCGATATGTCGTTACTTTAACGCTTAATATATTATCAGAAAGCCAATCATATTATTTAATTAAATTTTCCAAAATTGCAAATAATTAAAGCAATTTATTATTAATTAAACATTAATTAATATCATTTGACCACTCTGTAAATTTGGATAAAATTTTGCATATATGTATGCCGTGAAAATGAAATATGAATCGAATGTAATGCATAAAAGTGCATACAAAGCTTTGTAGGCTTTTAATGCTAAATATTATTTATAAAATAAAATTATGTGAAGGAGAAGGTGATATTATGGCTCTTACATAATGGTTTTTTTTAATATCTTCGCTATTAGGTGATCAATTTTAATGAGGAGTCATTTGTTTAGTAGCCTGCCGTTATGCAGTGACACTAATTAATAAGCCATTACACAATAACCGGCATTTGCCAATGCACAGTAACGCATTTTTTTTCAGGCATTTTGAAATGTTTTTAAGGTACGTTTTAGCATTTAATTATACACATTTCTTCATTCTTCTTAAACTTGAACGTATCACACGAATATATTTAAGTGCTTTTTGTTATTTTATTTGGTTGTACGCATTTCGATTTATGCAAAGTTGAACAGTGGCGTTGTTTAAGCAAAGGCATAATAATAAAGCTGATGATAAAGAGTGATTTTTTATAAAAGTTCTTTTTTTAGTTTTCATCGTAAAATAGATATCGACAAATCGATTGTAGTTGTTATAATCTATACTAAAAAAATCTACAATTCACATAACATAGATTTTCGTACGATTTCAGCAGCTTGTATAAAAAGAGGTTTATGTGTGTACATAGGTACATGTATACATTAGCAAATTGCAATATTTTATTTTCTATAAATATTTTGTGACAAAACAATGCTTTTTACTACAAAATCAACTTTTTTTATCTATTTTTGTAGGGAATCATATTATCTTCGTTTTTTTCGACCCATTTTTTAGTGTCGCAACATTTTCATAAATAACATCCTAAGTAATATATATTTCATAACTTTGAATCTAAAGTCAATTAATAATACTTTAACATGTATAACCGTTAATTTTTCAATTTAAAATATTGATTATTAACAAAGTCATTGTTACAAGATGTGAATGGAAGGAGAGCCATAATACCCTTTACCATTATAAATAATTCTGAATGAACGATCTTAATTAGGTCAACTTCATTACTTAATTAGATCAACTTCCGCGTTGTCGTTAACAATTACAAATAAATTTGATTTACAAATTGCCCTGTCTACTATTCAAACGTCAAATTAATTTTAAAAACATAAATGTAAATTATTGCATTATTAAAATGTGTCTCACAGTCAGCATTTAAAATTACGAACGGAGTCATGCCGTCTAATATCAGATCGATGGTTGGTTCTCTATAGCGGTGTCCAAACATCGAAGATTTAGTGTTATAATTATTATATTTTTATACTCCAATTAGTTTTCGAATATTTGTTTCTGATCGATTGCAAATTTTGTTTTATTAATATTTCTACTTGAATACATTTTGCAAGAATATTTATTGTGTATTTTCTCGCATTTGACGTCACAATCTGATATAATAATGATGAGTAAACAGAAACCTTAAACTGACTAGCAATTTATTGATGGTAACAGTCGTTTTAAATCACTATAAAGAAATAAAAAAATGTAACAATAGAAGACAATTGATTAAATTTATTAATTTACAATTATAATAATTAAGTTTTAAATCATTGTAAAAAAATAAAAAAATGTAAGAAGATAATTGATTAAATTTTACAATTAATTAAATTTAACTGAAATAATTTCGGAATTTCATTAGAAAGTAAGAAATATTTTGTATTTTGAGCATGAAAGAGGATTATACGGAATTTTTTTCTTTTGATGTAATCCAATATTGCTGGAACATGCTTTTAGATTCTTTTGTCACAGTAACAACGTAATTTTGCTGTTCCTTTCCACTTTCCTTTATTACTAGGGGCTTACCGCAACGACGCTCCAGTCAGGTTTGAAATGAAAGCTGTGCTTACACTAACAATAAGCGCTACTGACATCGTAGAACTCTGCATGCTCGATAGATCTGATAACGGAGAGGAAAAATTGTCCTTCCATTAACATATTCGATAAAAAAAAAAAGAACTTTGCTCTTTTCTAGAGCTTTTGGTCAATTAATACCTGGATATATCGTTTCTTGCATAACAATTGAGACTTATAACGTTTCGCTTATCACATCGAACTGCAAGCTGTTACTATGGAAATGATCACGCATGTGTATTATATAGTAACGCATTATTGCGTGTGATACGTTGCGTTCGTGTAACTGCTTATCACAGAACTTTTAAATTACTAATATTCTTAAAGTGTGTCTTCGAGATGATTCTCTAATAAATAATCTTATATTGCAGTCGTGTATAAACTTCTTACAGTCTCATTTTTTTGGCACGACTGATTAATTTTTTTACTTTTAGAGAACGTTACTTTGCAAAACGCGTTATCATTATTGTTACTTTTTGTAAAAAGTAATTCGCTATCGTTAAAATTGTTACTAATTTAAAAAAAAATATTTTACCTTAGAACTGCTTACTTTTACTTACTATCGCTTACATTTTTTAATGGTAAAATTTCATTGTTATTTCTTTGTAATATTAAAAAAAGATATTAAATTTTACATTATTTTATAATCAAAATTAAATATAATAATAATTAATATGAAACTGCTTAAAACTATTATTTTGTATATAGCACACACACAACAATCTTTTTTTTTATATTAATCTTCTTTGTTAAATCTTTTAAATTTCAATATTTAATACATTTATTTTTAAATATATTTATTTTTAGGAATTAATATTGTAATTTACAAACAGAGTTTACCAAAACTTTGTAATAAATATTGTCTTTATAATTTAAATAGAATAAAGAGATAGAATATTGCATGGAATGACATTAAAAATAAACAAACGAGAGCTACTGAGCAAGCCAGGTGTTTGTGCTAATAATATAATGTATTTATAAAAGATAGTAAATAAATCAGTCATATAAATTATTTTGAGTCAATACAATAAAATAAGTTAAACAATATACGTTTTAATCTTACAAAAATGATCATCTTCAGTACATAAAATTCGATAAAGTTTAAATAATTGCATACGTGTACGTTAGCGGTATATTTACGCAATTCCTACTGCAAAATTGGATTTTACATCGCCGGTCTACAGACCCTTAATCACACCTCCACTCTCATGTCCAAAGCTTGTGATTTATTCGCCGTTGCTTCAAAATTCAATTTAATGTAGACAGATATCTCGTTAGAATATTTCGAGATGAGTCTCTAGGACAGTCTAGGAGAACATACATAAGAAGGATAATGAATATTAAAAGTCAGCAGATTGTCTCAGAAACGAGTAAACGAAACTGGCAATAAATTAAATTTAAAAAGATAAAATTAATTAATTAATTAACTATTAAAAGTAAGTTAGAAATAAATATATAAATAATAAATGAGCAATAAAAAATAAAATTTAAATAAGTTAATAAAAATTAAAATAATTTAACAGTCAGAGCGTTAGGAAGTCAATATTACAAAATTAAAATAATTACGAATGGAAAAATAAGAATTTTAATTAAAAAGGAAAATTAAAAAATTAAAAAACCTGTATTCTTAATGTTTAATATTTATTTAAATAATTAAAATCAATTTTAAATTTATTAAATCTGTTAATCTTTTCATCTATTAAATAATTATTGAATCTAAATCATCATTTCTTTTGTCGTTATACGAAAGTTAGTTTGAACGCTTAATAAACTTATATTATATTCGAATCTTATTTCGTGCCGATTACCGAGACCATTGAAATTCGCTATAGATAGTATTTCTGCTACCGATCAGCTGTCTCATCGATGTAAACACGCGGCTTTATTTTCCCTTCTCACTTCTACACAAGTGTCTTCTCAATTCGATGTGTATCGCCGAAACGGCTTTTGTCAATTTCAAATAAAGTTTCGTACGAATAAATCGTCTAAATTCAGTTCTCTAATTATCTCTACTTTACCCCGCAATGTCTTACATTTCGGTCAATTTCGACGTAAATCTTCAGTAAATCCGTGGATCCACCATACAGTTTATTCGCATTACGCGCTATTATACTTAATTTAAGGGGGGGCGTCTGGTTTAGAACGCTGAAAAATAGGATTTTCGCGAAATATTTTAACAAAGAAAAGTAAAGTCAATCTTTTCATAACTGTACGGATACACTCAGGGAAATGTTTCGCTGTTCCAGCTAGAATTCTAAATATTACACTTAAATTATATCGCTATTTTTTTATTTACTATTATTTTTTTATCTACTAAAAAATTGTTTGTCATACGTAGAATTGATAGTAGCAATATTCTAAGAATATATGCAAGAAAATATAGGTCTCATAATCAAATATGATTGGAGTTTGGATTAGAGTCTGGGCTGATTAAACGTCAGAGAAACTTTCTTACTAAATTTGACAAATAGTTCAAATATAATTTCTATCTCTGTTATCTATATTGATTAAATACAAAACATATGTGGTATTGCAGTGCTTACAAATCGCTTATCCGTTTTAGCTTATTGTTCGTACCTAAATAATTCTCCTTATAATTACAAGATTATTTTTTTCAGTGTACTTTATGCGATACTTATATTATACAAAAAAATTTTTAATTTACAAAATTTAAGATAATAACGTCATGGCAAATAAGTGATTAAAACGCCTCGCGTTAAAAATAAAGCTGGTAATTTCTGTCTGAAACAAAAAAAAACCAAAAATATTTTTAATTTGCATATAATTGTATAGTCGATGAACTAAGAACATGTTTAAAAAGTGTAAAATTGTAAAACTTTTAGGACTTTAAAGAAAAAGTGACACTTTTAAAAAAAATTTTTTTTCCTTTGTGCAGTAAAAATTGTTTAAATTAACTTTTTTAAACATGTTCTTAGTTCATTTAGGAAGGTTGACAATAATTTACATAAAGAACTTTGAATGAAGTCGATACCTCAAATAGTTTTTTTTCTATTTCGCCTGCCAATTTGTAACTCCAGTAGCGAGGCGTTTTAATTACTTATTTGCTACGACGTTATATTATCTTAAATTTTTTAAATTAAAAATTTTTTTTGTGTAATATAAGTATCCAGTAAAGTATTCATACAGTTGTGAAAAGATCGACTTTATTTTTCTTTGTTAAAAAAATTCGCGAAAATCATCTATTTTCAGCGTCCTAAACCAGATGCTCCCCTTAAATTAGAAAAATATTGTTTTTATATTTTAAGGTAAATATTCACATGAGGCCGTCATTTCCTTCAAAAGTCAAAGACCTTGATATGTTGTCAAGTACATATCCCCAAGTAAACAATCGAAAGATTTTAGCTGTCGTTATTTGTTAAAAAGTTGTTCAGAAAAAATGTAATCACACGAAAAATTAAGAACCTCGCGTGGAAAATTACAAACCAATGTGGAATCTCGCATGGAAACTGTATGCGTGCAGGGGACAGTGTGTTTCATCCTCTTACGAAGGGAGGGGGGGGGATGCTTCGTTAAAACTAATCTAAGCCAAATTATATTTTAGTTTCAAATTAGAAATAGGTGCGTGGAAAGTTAGAAATCTATGTGGAATCTTGCTTCATGTTTAAAAGTACTGTATGCATGGCGGCAGTGTATTCCTTCCTACGCACTACGGAAGGAGAAGGAACCCATACTGTTAAAACCTATTTCTGATTTGAAACTAATACCTACTTTGGTTAAGATGGCTAACGGGGTGAGCTCCCATAAAAGTGCGATACACTGCAGCCTCCACGCGTAACGAAGTTCCACATGGGTTTGTAACATTCCACGCTAAGTTTTTAACTTTTCGTTTGTGTGATTATATTTTTTATAAACTTTTTAATAAATATAACGAGCGACGGCTAAAACCTTTTGATCGTTATATACCTTTTAACTTGGAGCCTCTTCGTAGGAGGAGCGGAATACATTACCTCTACGCGTACACTTTTTAACGTGAAGCAAAATTCCACATGGCTTTACGACTTTCCACGTGGAAAGTTAAAATCTATGTGAAACAGTTCAATTTCTTTTGTTAACTTTTTAATAAACAACAATCGTACGACGGCTAAAACTTTTTGATTGTTACTCGGAGATATATAATATATCTTTGAAAACGTACATCAAGAATTTTTTGAGAAGGGCTATGGTAAATATTCAACTTGTGTGAATTAATACATTTACCCGCAAAAAAAATCGAGCCACTAAATTTGTTTTTTATTATACAACGTAATACAAAAAATCGTATAACAAGATGTCTGACGAGGGTCTACTTTAAAAAACTTAACGCACTCTATAATTGTAAATGAAACTTCCGGTATGGGTGTGTCTACCATTTTAACATTCTCAAAGCTACGCAATGTATAGAGATGTATGCACTTCTGAGATGAGACTCTTTGATTCTTCGACTCTTTGACTTTTTGACTCTTTGAGAGATTAAGATTCTTTGAATAAGAAATTGACCTTTTTTTTATAAAATTGTATTGATTTCAGTCATGAGAGAATTAAAATTTCTGAAGTGTTTTATTTTTAAATGTTTCCTTGGTTTTCTGTAGAAAAAAGTTATAAACCTATAGATACTATATATAGTGCAAGTAATTAAATAATTGGAACAAAATTGTTATTAACTGAATTACTATTAGAAACGATCCTTTTAACACGAATTTTGACTACGTTCCCATAAATTTAAATGAATGAAAGTGCTATAAAACTATTACCGTATTCAGCGACTCAAAAACGTAAGATTTCATGTATAACTTTTTACGCGCTTTGTAGCCTAATTAGCTTTTAAAAAATTAGCTTCAAAAAAATTGTGCATAATGGAATCTTTTAAAGTTTTATTAACAACGACGTAATTATTAAACTATACATATAAATGCGTTTATATTATATGTGCATGCAATTATATTGTTGTATTTTCAAATATATACGGTACTCCAATAATGAATCAAAAGTGTTGATATTTGTATTATTTAAATAAAAAAACTTTAAGTAAATATGTATTTATACACATCACGATTTATAAAAATTAACTAATAAAAAATAATATTGTATTATTGTTTCAGATTATGTTACTTAGCCGATTGGTAACACTTTTCCATAGAAGAAGATTCAAGAAGCATTCTGACAAGAGTCACTTTACTAAATATGTTTAAGACATGAAACCATAAGATATGGCCATGTGTTTCTGTGATACTATTGTATATGTGCAAGAGAAGCCAACAATAAGTTGAAATTGCATTTTGCAACTTTTACGTAATACTTAATACAATGATTCTTTTATAGCCGTGTATACTCTTATTATAGCATTTCTAACGCATTTATACGAAACATATATTTCTTTTTACATGTACATTTTAAATGTATTACATATTGTTTTATCATACTATTCTCGTTAATTAGTTTGTAATTATTTTTGAATATGCTTTGAATATTTAAAAGGGCGCGCATTATTTTGTAATTTATTATTTAAATTTAAATTAATTTTAGACATTAAAAGAAAATAACTAAATTATTTGCAAATTAACATTTGTATTAAATGTATTAGGCGATACAATAAACCGAAAATAAGACAATACACGTACATCAAAGAACATTTTATAGTATATTACAATACTCGTGTTACTAAACTTGTATTTATGCATTACATGAAACATCTTGAATATTTATAAGTAGATAATATTAGTAAAAAATACGTAAAGAGTTTTGTTTGATATCCGAACATGATATGAAAAATGTATAGTATAACTTGATATATATTTACCAGCTTTCTTAATATTGATTATTACCATATCATTAACAAAATTGTTATGATTGAAATGTAAAACTGATTGTTTCCATGATAGCGTTGCTTGAATGTCTTCGGGTAACAAAGACTTTCCAATTATATTTGTATTTACTATATTTATTATAACTTGATGTAATTTGAAATTTTGCGACAATTGTCTGTAAAGAGAGAGAATACAATGCTCTGCTCGTTTCCAAATTAAGATAGGATAATGCTTGATCAATATTCAATTGTGATACTCATAATTTGATACATGAAGTCCATTAAAAAAAGCTGTGGTTTTTTGTATAAAAAAGAACTCGGAGGGAAATATTGATTCAAATATGCTAAATTTAAAAATATATTATTTGTCAATAAACGGTTTTATCATTTGAATATAAATACAAAACTGCAAATTAATTATTACATATATACATGATCTGTCTCAAAAGTAATGAGATTTATTCTGAGAAAACTGTTTTATTGAAAATACATTTAATAATTTTTAAAGTAGGATCCTTACATGACTGTAAAGGATTTTGACTGTAACTAAAAAATAATATTTAGAAAAAAGGGACTAATGAAAGTCAAACGCGATAGTTGATGTGTAAATAATTCAGACAATTTTATTAATACTCAATTCAAGACGTTTTGGCTCAGGTTTGAGCCATCAAAAGATCACAAAATGTAATAAAAATTAACTCTCAAAAATTCAGAAATGCATTAAACTTTAACTAGTAAATAATTATTAATATGCTAATATGGATTATAGCAGCTCCGATCGACAAATTTGATCAGACTTTTTTATATATTTTTTACATCTGTATTAATTTAATTTTTTAAAATAATATGTTTCAAACGTCTCTAGAAAAATAATAATAAATTTAAAGATTGCCACACTTTATGGTAAACCGGAACAAATTTATTTTGTATGGAAATTTTTTGTCTGTAAGTATTAAGAAAAACTTTTCTGTTAGAAGATTTTAAACCGTGGAATACCACTGTCAACGTTTCCGATTTGTACGACGAATTTACAGCTAATAACATCAAAGAAAAAGTCTTTACCTTCTATCTTAAAGATCTCAACTGTTATTGAAGGACTGCAATTGTATTGACGTATGTACGTTACTTTGAAATGTCTTTTCATTGATTATTATTTGCGTTACATGTTTTATCAATCGAGGGTTTGAAAAATTAATAGCTAACCTAACAATTTTACATGTTATTCGATAATATGTGATCAAAATAAGCATGATTCAGCTTTGTTATAACTATAGACAAACTGTAGTTGTATCAGAAAAATTACACTTTAAAGGGAAAGATGTACATACCACAAGAGTTGTAACGGTATCGTACGCTAATCGATTAACTTTAATTTTTGTACTTAAACTGATTAAAGGCAAACAGTTTTTCAATTCTTTCTTTTTGTGCGAGATAAAATAGTCTCTATTATTATCGATCGTAATATTGTAGGTATACCGTTTGTTATAAATAGCTATGTCAGCTATGTGCACGCGAGCGAAAGAGTATACCCAAGTAGTACACATCTGGCCACATTTGCTTCGACAGAAACAAAAGTTATAACGTCTTATTAGCTTTAATTACAATTATTTGGCAGGAAATGTCGATTTTCTAGATTTTTTATTGCAAAAACGTTTTAATAGCTAATAAAAAAGTAAAAATGCCGCCACAGCTATTTTAGCTATGTTAATTGCTGTAGAATAGCTATGACAACTGTTAGAAGAATCAAAAGTAGCCGTAGTTATTTTAGCTGCATTAATTGGTATGAAGTTGCTGTGAAAGCAATAACAAAAACCAAAATTCAGCTACAACTATTTTAGCTGTATTAATAGCTGTAATGTCGCTGTGATAGCAATAACAAAAATCAAAATTCAGTTATAGATAACTTCGTTAGCTGTAAAATTGTTGTGACGACTATTCAGAAAAACTAAATTTAGTTACAATCATTTTAACTGCATTAATTAACTAGAATACAGCCAAAGTAGCTGTAATTTAACTGTAATTTGTATGTTAAAGCAAAAGCAAAGAGTAACGTGGTTGTCAGTTTCATTTTAAATTTAGTTGTATATATTAACTATAGTCATTCAAAATATTCATTTAAACTCGAAATTTTTAGTTACTTAAATTATTATTATTTGAATTATTACAAGAAATATTTTAAAGAGGTTTTAGTAATATTATAAGAGAATTTTTTGTTATAATCTTTTGCGGTTATGCATTTTTAAATTAGAAATATTTTAAAAATGCTTTTTTTACAACATAAAAGCTATTTTTTTAAATATTTTAAATATACTTTTAAAATATTCTTTTACATTTATAAATTTTTAATTTTATAATATTGTTTCAAAATATTATTTTAAATGAAATAAGAATATTAGATTCCGAGATGATAAATGGAACTTAAATGTCTTTTAAATCCAACATATGTGTATTGCATAATAATTTATAAAGCGATTATAAGTTATAAAAAAAAGGAATATTCTTCTTCTTTTCTTTCATTTTCCGTAATTTTCAAGAAGCAAACATTATCAAGCTAAAATTACTCCGTCGGATCCAAAAGATATTTAATTACTATTCTCAAATTATATTAATATTTTTGTAATAAACTAATGTTATTATGCTACAATAACTGCGTTGACTTCAAAAAACATTTAATTACTATTTTTAATATATTATTTTAAATTTAATTATTTTTTGACAGTAATTCTCACTGCTAATACCTAAACGCGGCACTGTTTTATTTCTCGTTAGTAAAAAGTCACGTAGAATAAACGGCGCAGTATTATAAGATTTTTTACCATGAGATATTTTGATAAAATGATTTTTTAAATGTCTGTCCCGCTTCCCCTCTTCTCCCAATATTAATTCAGAAATTATATTCCTGGAAATTATACGTAAAATATTCAATATTTTATTAGTAGCAATGTTACCATGTTCTTACATCGATATTTTGGAACCGTATTGGATTTATTTGTACGCTAAAATATATGTATATATATATATATATATATATATATATATAAAATAACTTTATATAACTTTAACTTATAACATTATGTAATAAATTTCACACACACACGTAAACATTTATTTAATGTTTACATATCACGTTCAATTAAAATTAAATTTGATAAAATAATGATTTTATAACATATAAAAAAATGATATCAACAATCTATGACATTAGTCCATTACTCTTTAGTCATACATACGTCGTCAGAACATACCTTTTTAATCACATAATGATGGAAATAGAAAATGACAAGGGTTTTCATGTTGAGATTTTTTGAATAAATGTTGCCAAAAAATATTTTATAATTAATATTAGATATTTAGATACAATCTTTTTAAAATTATTGTTAAAATATTTTTAAAAATATTCTTTTGACATGATCTAACGGATATGAAAGCATTACAAAACTATTTTTGTGCATTATTTTAATAAATATTATGTGCTGTATGGGCTCTTAATAATAATACAACAATTAATAATATAATTCTTAATAAAATAACTTTACGTGTTAACAAAATATGGTGTTGCATACGGTGTTTACAAAATATGTGTACGTTGCATCCATGAGACCTTTATTCATCTTTACTACTGATTGATTGCAGCAGGCAGAAATAGGACATTGTAGCATTCACAAGCTATCAATGAAAGCAAAAAGATTAGATCACTATGCCAAAAGTATTATACGTAGCTGTAAATATTATTAACGATGTTGAGAGTTTGCTAAGTTTCACATAAAAAAAAAAATCAATGTCAGATTTACAACACAAATTAATTGAAGTTGGAATAATGAAATCATAATTGATCTTTAATTATTAATTCGATGCTGATAAACATTTTAAAAAACTGCCAAGAACGAATTTTAGGTTTTTATTCTTTTAAACCTTGAATCATTAATTTTTCCAAAAATAAAATGGAATTGTTACTTTAAAACGATAGTGCAAAAACTGAAAGTAATTCGCTCCAAAGTTATAACCTTTCGTACACATTTACTCGGGCAATTTTAATTTAAATACTTACATTGGTAAATATCGTTAAATCAACGGTTGAGTAAAATGCGTTTATAGTCATCGGCTTTTGCATTAGCATTATAACAACGTTAGCCCCCCCCTGACGGTCCAGACTCGACTTAAGCCACTGGCCAAAGTATATTCCTTTACGAAAGTCGTTGCTCTAGACAAATATACGTAGAACGATTAATGTTTAGTTATAAAGAATCGTTGTACAAAATATTAAATCATTTGATTACAACTTACTGCACTTGTGAGGACTGTACCGTACCAGGTATATATAAACGATTGGAGCAGTTTTACCAATATGTATGACAGAAACGCGAATATGATGGAAAGATTTAATTTCGACTGTTGCAAAAATGTTTAATAATTAATAATATCATGTTAGCAACTATTTGCACAATTAGATGCTATTGTACACGACATGAAAAATTGGTAAAAGACTACAGTAGAGTTTTTTTTAATTCTTTATATCTTTTATGCTCCTTTTTTATAGAGTAAAAATTATCAATATTTTATTATGCTTTAATTATTATATATTAGACTATAATGACTCTGATATTTCTTTATCAAATATTCGAAAAAGTTCTCGAAAATAAGAAGTCAGTTTTAGAGACTTTAAAATTCAAGACTTTAAAACTTATTTTAGTATTATCTAAGAATTCAAATCGTTCTGATATAATATGACTCTGAGCAGAATAAGAAATCATTATGATATGACAATAGTATTAAAATGGCTTTAAAATAATTATTAAAAATAAAAAATAATAAAAACTCTTGATATTAAAATAAAAATCACAAATGAAATAGGAGCAAATAAAAGTGCGACACGGTACTTGGTGCGCTTAAAATTCACAAAAATGTGTTATATTATTAAACAAATGAGTAACGTTATACAATATTCATTACGGACGTTTCGGCTGTATTTCAAGCCATTTTTAGCATTTTAGCCATTTTAGCACAAACAAAAACAGAAAAAAGTAGAAATAATTCTAGTACAGATTGATTCATTATTCAATACATTTTCAAAGCTATTACCATGAATAGAAAATCAAGCAATAGTTAATATCGGCCATGTTGACCAGGAGTTCACCACGAGGTTACAATGATACAAGACAAAATATTGTAATCCGCAGTCATATCAATAAAATGAAAGTAATAAAATTATAACAGAGTTAAACGAGTGTCAGAGATAAAATGCATGCAGTGAAGATGGTTGCAAAAATGCAGCCATCTTCAAACAAAATATTCAACCAAATGTATAGAGTAGTAGATTAAGCCTTACAATATCAAATTTTGCATTAATATACCCACGTACCACATAAACCGTGCTATATAACACCGAGCAAAGAAGCATGGCGTTGGTGACAATATGCCAAAAGATGAGAGGTCCAAAAATGTGCTCCAGCGTGATACGGCATTGCAATAATTTTTTATGCTTTGCCGAGCATGTCCTTAGCAGATCCGAGAAGTTCTCAGTACGTGGAGGATTCATGAGCTTGAAAGTCATGGCGCGCATTGTCGAGCTGAACTGGTAGACATAGAAGCCAAAGACATTTTCAACGCTGACCGCCGTCATGCCACTGAATACTACAAGGCTCGTCTCAAAGAAAAAATAAAAATGATACAAAAAGTTGTCGGGAACGGGCCAGAAGTATCCGTATCCCCTGCTGATTGGCAACGTGTAGTTTGTAGTTAAACGGGAGTGGCAGAGATTGTGGATTAAGAAGATATAAGAAGGCGCATAATACGCTAAGATTAATGATGACATAAATGCAAAATATCCATACGCCAGAATGTATGTTGTGGATATGGGCAAAAACATTATCGCCCGGATTTTCTCATTTTGCATAAGCTCCTCCTCGAAAAGATCATTCAGCATCCGATGATAATTTATCAGAGATTTACGATTGATCAGGAAAGTTCCTACCTTAAAAAAAAACCAGATATGCATATTTCTTTCTTCGCGCAAGACAAAAAAGTTACACAGAGACTGACACATGTTATAATATTATAACACTATAAATTTTGTAACATATTGCTTAAAGTTTAAATAAAAAAATTTCTTCCACTTCGCGAAACTAGAACGTCACAAAGAAAGTGAAATTTATTAAAAGACCAATGAATGCACCTTTAAATATGCAATTTATAAACAAATTATTTCTATTGCAAATTTTTAGATTAATTACAATCCCGGGTAAATTTTTAACAAATGTCAACACATGTACACATGTATATGTATTGTAATGTCAATAAATGTACACATAGAGAAGAATTTTTTTTTTTAAGAATATTAGAAGAATGTTTTAATCTCTTTAATTCAAAATTTAGGGCATGTATATATCTATTAATGTAATAAGTGTCTGTCTAAACAAGTTCGCGTAGCTGTATAACTATATGTGCATAACATTTTCTAATTGTATTTCTATCACATAGACACACCTAAAATGCGATTGGATAATTTTCTATCATTATATACATGGCTATACAAGTCTCTATGCAAGGTTCTGAAGAGATCCTAATGTATTATTTTTTATTTAAACCATCTAAAATTTTTTTCTAAATTTGTTCTTTAAAAAAAATCAAAATTCCTTCTAGATTGTACCTTGAGAAGAGCACCAATTGTAGATATTGCTACACCTGTGTATCTCATAATTTCTGCTAAGTTATGTCTATTGAGATAGACCAAGTGCAAGTCTATAAGAAGATACATGGCTAACATCAAGAGCACATAAATGGACCAACAATACTTAACGGATTTAACGGATTTTGTAGGCATATACCAGCAGCCTGCGATTGTGAGCAGAATCCGAACGAATCGTTGGTACATGCGGTATGCTTGCAATTGTTTATCAATCGTCATGATACCGAATTACTCGGAGAGACGGGAAAGTGTCTGTATACCAGAAAAACTTACATTCTTTAAAATGTCAGAAAAATTAAAAATTTTTGTAGTTGATTTAAAGTCATTACAGAGAGAGAGAGAGAGAGAGAGAGAGAGAGAGAGAGAGAGAGAGAGAGAGAGAGAGAGAGAGAGAGAGAGAGTATA
>NW_012041364.1:0-327 GCF_000956235.1 Wasmannia auropunctata
AGAGAGAGAGAGAGAGAGAGAGAAACGATCTTTAAATATATACGCGGCTCCACTCCCGATCACTGTCCGTTTTGTCCGTCTACTGACTGTCGATCACATTTCGTTACAGAAACGGCACAGAATATGGATTCAAATCGTAGATTGTTTTGAGGTTTAAGATTACGTGATTTCTTTTTCTGTTCTTGTTTTCTATTTACAATGATGCGAATAATAATCTAAATTTAAACAACATTATATCAATGACGTATGTACATATATTTATTGACAAATAGGCTACAAAAAATATATGTATAAATGTGTGTGTGTGTGTGTGTGTGTGTGTGTGTG
>NW_012041365.1:0-1364 GCF_000956235.1 Wasmannia auropunctata
ATTCGAATTCGAACTATTCACACACCTCTAGCAGAGAATTTTCATGGTGCAACGAACTCTCGGTTGCGAATGCAAAAATGCTGCTGGAATATCGGGAGTGACTTGCGAATTGTCCTTGTAACGAGACGCTCTCGACACTGTCACCGTAAGCTTGTTAATGTTTTAATTCTTAACAACTTAATTGCCTTATTAAAGAGGGCTTATTTAATCAATAAGCCCCCGATACTCCTGCCACTTTCTACGTTCTTGCCTCATGCGAGAGCGAAATGCTTCTTTGAGAGCGGGAGACCATATAGTGTTTCGATATCCGATTCGGTATCCGCGCGATAAAAGGGGACATTACGCGGATAATTAATATCTATACTTGCGTAATGATCCGCGCACTCGATATCTCGCTGTCTTTCACTTTCACTGGAAGGACAGAAATTAGTAGGCCGTATAGTAAAAGGCTGTGACGGATGACAGCGGTTACACGGTGTCGATGTAACACGTGTACAATACGGTTTTTTTTTCCTCTCGTTTCGACTGTCGAACGGAACAAGAAAGACTGAAAAAGATTTCCGCTTCAGAAAGTTATCGAGAAACTGTCTTGTTTATTTTATCCATTCCATGATGTAAACTTTTTAAAATTCGCAATCAAAATAATGACGGTAAAAAATTCGCAAATAAATGTTTTAACTAAAAACCCGTGTATTATAGGTTGTCGCGTTTTCGTTACTTGAGTAATGGCGGTAAAAATATGCATAAAAAAGATTTACAGGAAAGCCGAGGAGAGGGAGAAGGAGAAAGAGGAGGTTTGTCAGTCTCTCCTCGGTCGTACTGTCGCAACGCGCTAACGAACAAGAGCGCGAGGAGAGTCCGAGAGTTAATCGAACCCGTTCTCATTTATTTGTCAAGCCTCGTCCGACCTCCGCGCTCTCCGGAGGCTTTGTCTCCTAATCCCTAATCCGCAATCAGGGCCCATTGTGTGTGGGCATCAGGGCCCCACGGACGTGTATATACCGGTGCGCGTATATGCTCGCGCAACCCGTCGTGAATGTTAAGGCGGGAGGGATTATGAGAGATTAAAATCGTGAGACAGAGAAAGATTGAGAATGCGTGAAGGAGGGGGGTAGGGAGGTTGAATGTGGCCCCGGTCCCCGTGGCGAGATGAAGATGAGCGAGGAGCGTGGAGGACAGGTAGAGAATTTGGGCGCGGACGCGAGAGAGAGAGAGAGAGAGAGAGAGAGAGAGAGAGAAACGATCTTTAAATATATACGCGGCTCCACTCCCGATCACTGTCCGTTTTGTCCGTCTACTGACTGTCGATCACATTTCGTTACAGAAACGGCACAGAATATGGATTCAAATCGTAGATTGTTTTG
>NW_012041366.1:0-334 GCF_000956235.1 Wasmannia auropunctata
GTATAATACAAATTATTACACATTAAACAAGAGCAGTATCGTTCGATTTTGCTGAAGGAAAAGAGTTTTGACTCTTAAAGGAAATTGAAAGAAAAAATATATTATAAGACAATGATTATATTAATTAAGTTTGAAATGTTAATTTATTGTTTGTGGTACAAATTAGTACAAAATCAGTACTAATTATACATACTTTTATTTATTTATTTTTAAAATTTTTTTTGTGGTCCTGCTAGCTTAGTCTAAAGCTAGCAACGACATGTTTTCTTCAAAACAGCACGAGGTACAAAATTTTTATTGGTGGAACAAATTAGTACAAATTGAGTACTAAAAA
>NW_012041367.1:0-769 GCF_000956235.1 Wasmannia auropunctata
GAGAGAGAGAGAGAGAGAGAGAAAGGCTATTTTTGTAAAGATCTATATTTAGCCGAAACTTATTCCAAGAGCGGAGCGTTAGCTTGCTGCATCGCGCGGGTCACCGGACGAAATCACGCGCGCGGGGCACCGCGCCTTCTGTTTTGTGTGTATAAATGCGATCTCTCGCCCCCCAGCGCCCGCGCGCCGGCAAACGAGTCGTGTCCAGAAAAAGGAGACTCCGCACTCCACACTCGAATCCGTTTGCCGGCATGCACACTGACACCCGGCTGCAATGGTGCGTCCGCAGACTCCGCAGAGTGCATCCACCCCCGGCATTCGTCTCGCGAATTCTCGCGCGACGCACAGACTGCCGCGCGCGGCTCTCGCGCGGACATTTATTTGGAGTAACAGAGGAGCCGCGCTCGGATTATTACATGGAACCGTCGAGGAGTAAAGAGCAGCGAACGTCTCGCTTGCGTTTAACGAAAAGAAACGCTTCCAGGGACGCGGAGATAAGAAAGAGAGAGGTGTGACGAATTATGAGAGATGCGTCTACCAGTTCTTAGGAAAATCTTGAGCAGTCGTTCTTCGGGAAAAATCTTGATTTTTCAAAATAATAAAAAATACAGCTCGACACGTTCAAACGTAAATAGCTTAACGTCATGCTAATTATCATAAGAAACCTCATCGTTTAACAGGAAGATCATCCAACATTTTTTCGATATAAATTTTGAATCCGAAGATATGAATGTATGCACTTGACGACTGCGTTTTATTTTAAATTTTA
>NW_012041368.1:0-368 GCF_000956235.1 Wasmannia auropunctata
TGAAAATACTAACAAAAATTTATATACAATAACACTAACAAATTCTAAAATATATACAGACACATGAAAACTTTTCTAATACAAAAAACACAAAAAAAGTTTAAAATACCAAAACAAACAAAAATTATTATATATATCAAAATACTAACAAAATTTTATATATGATTACACTAACAAATTATAATATATACAACACTAACAAATTTATAAAATACACAAAAAAATTTAAAAATACAAAAACACAAAAAAATAAAAAATATATAAAAACACCAAAAAAAAGACTCTCCAAAGACCGTCCCCACCTCCACGCGGTGAGAGTCGGGCAACGCTGCTGCTGAGGCTCATCCAGCGGCGACAGCGGCTAACGG
>NW_012041369.1:0-466 GCF_000956235.1 Wasmannia auropunctata
CATTTATTTCGACGATTTCGACTTCTTACTTGCGTTTTTTTTATTACAGTCTGATATACAGTAAGTACATGATCTTTTGTTATAATTATTATTAAGTATTTTGTTGTATTATAATTAATTAATTAATTAAGTATTTTGTTGCATTATAATTACATAATATAATTATAATGCAACAAAATACTTGATAATAATTATAACGCAAGATTAGGTATTTACTGTACAGCAGACTGTAATAAAAAAAACGCAAGCGAGAAGTTGAAATCGTCGGAATAAATGATAAAAACTTGTTTGGAGAGTTAAATATTGTAAAAGTCCGATTTTTATAAAGTACTTGACTGTCTAGTCAATACAAAACAGCGGCTGCGAACAACATACTAGCTGTATGGTAGAGATATTTTTGTAAGTTTTGGTTGTTTTTTGTAAGAGTCGCACGCTGAGAGTCGACAGATTTTTCCCCCACATCAAG
>NW_012041370.1:0-362 GCF_000956235.1 Wasmannia auropunctata
GGGAAGTTTGCGAACCCGAAAATTCAGAAAAATCTGACTCTTGGTGTAAAAGTAGAGCAGTTCATCCGTAGCATGAAACTATTTTTCGTTGGTGCTCAATTCCGTTTTGAAGGGATGAAACCACCCTTTGAAAAAAATCGGTTTTTTTCTTCCGACGTGAATATCGTCGAAACTATGAGAGATAGAAAAAAATGTTTTAGATCAAAGTTAAATGGCATGAAATGAACTTTATGATAGTAGTAACAAAAAAAAATTTTTTTAAATTTTTTTAATGTTTCCCCCACTACTTCACATTTTTTTTTAATTTTTAAATTTTTTTTGTGACCAAATTAAAGGTTATTAAAATACGAATTCAACCATAT
>NW_012041371.1:0-312 GCF_000956235.1 Wasmannia auropunctata
CCTTATTTACGGCATATACTAATGCGTTGCAATCTGTGACGACCGTGAATTGAATACCATGTAGGTATATATGAAAACGTTCCATTGCTCGGACAATGGCTAACATCTCTAACTCAAAACTATGGTATTTCGACTCACAAGGGAAGTTTGCGAACCCGAAAATTCAGAAAAATCTGACTCTTGGTGTAAAAGTAGAGCAGTTCATCCGTAGCATGAAACTATTTTTCGTTGGTGCTCAATTCCGTTTTGAAGGGATGAAACCACCCTTTGAAAAAAATCGGTTTTTTTCTTCCGACGTGAATATCGTCGAAA
>NW_012041372.1:0-786 GCF_000956235.1 Wasmannia auropunctata
TTATATTTTATATCTTAAATCAAGTGCATTATATCTTAAATTAAGTGCACAAAAACTAATGTAGAAAAACTAGAATGGCAATTAAAAAATAATTATTTTATTATCTTTTATTATTTTTTAATCATAATAACAAAATTTCTTAAATAAAGGAATAAAATATAACAAAAAGTGCTACACTTACAAATTAAAAGTAAAATTAAAATTATATCTGGAAATATTTTCAGTACTTTTGCTCACCTAGAATAAGCTCCCATGTTTTTAATATTTCAAACTTTTGTTTCCCTTTGGCTCCTTGAAAACTATATTTAACGGCCACATCATTACAAATAACATTTCGTAATATTTTCCTGACTGAATTGTCAAAACTACTTTTGTCTACAAATCTTCCAAGATACGTACTCTGCAAAAGGAAATAAATAATTATACGTAATTATACATAATTTCTTTAAAACATGTTATTATTTTTCACAAAAACATATAATAAGAAACTTACTGCCGCTGATAAATTTGCATCATTAGACAAAAATGTTTCCAAAGTATGTAGCTCTTCTTCAGATTGAACTGGAAGCGAGGGAAATCCGGTAGGTCTTTTGATGACTTTTTCACCCGGAAGTATATATCTTAGTAGCTTTTCTTGATTTATTAAACAAAAATTTAGTTTACTATTTAATTCTTTTAATTCTTTTTTTATTTCATTATGATATGTTTTGATGACATGTACAAGAGAGATATCTGCAAATTAAAATATATATATAAATCAAATTTATATTCATAACAATAACCAAT
>NW_012041373.1:0-367 GCF_000956235.1 Wasmannia auropunctata
AAATCGTGTAGTTAACTTTGACGACCAAAAAATTAATATATTTTTATGACAAGTTTTTAAACAACCAGCTAAATTTACGTGAAATTGTCTAAATAATGGGGAACCGGAGCCGTTTGGCGCTATTTTGAGTGAAAGTCATTGATATTAAGACAAAAAGTACGAAATGGGCACCCGGGTACCCGGTTATAGAGACAAGGGTTAAGATGAAATAGATCATAGAATTTTATTAGGTATAAAAAAATGTCAAGATAAACTTTACAAAAATAAAAAAATATGCACAAAAATTTAAAAATTAAAACTGGTAAATTATATTTTATATCTTAAATCAAGTGCATTATATCTTAAATTAAGTGCACAAAAACTAATG
>NW_012041374.1:0-872 GCF_000956235.1 Wasmannia auropunctata
AAAAAAATTAAAAATTACCTTTTTCGGGTCGTACAGCTGACACCTAACCATAACCTGATATAAACATTTCATTAGTGTAAAAGTTCTGTAGCTCATATGTACAAAATGCGTGCGTCTAACACCACAATATACATGAACAAATAATACAAAGTCTTTTGAGCTACGATTGAAAGCGTAGAAAAAAAGAAATCCACTAAACTGTAATTTGTGATAATTCGTACGCTCGGCTGAGGTAAAGACAGCAAAAATTACGTATGGCAGTAGTGCCGGATTTTCCAAGAGATGGCACTTCAATAAGTTAGATAAGGACATTCCACGTGTTTGAGTGAGACAGAAGATATTTTAAGAAGTTCATTTAGAGATACCACTGACACTGAAGAGTTTGCTTTATCGACCTCGTGTAAATTTTTCCGACCTTCCGGCATCGCCTTAAACAGCTGTTTAAAATTGGTCTAAATAAATTGACCCCATTTGATAAATTTGATCGTAAAAGGTATGACAACCAAATCAATTTGACATTTAAATGCGATATGTTTTATTTAACAAATCCATGTATATAAAAAAATAAACGTACTCGATCATTGACGTAGGTATATATGAACGGTGAGTAAACTGGTTAGATAGGCAAAGGAGGTAGTGATATCGATGCAGGATAACGTGGATCACGTGATGGGTCACGTGGGATCAAATCACTCATTTTGGATACGTTCGGTAATATTTGACGCGTGCAGAGAGAGAAGACGTTTCCACAGAACAGTGACAGAATAGCCGAAGTAAGCGTAGTATTCCTACGCCTATGGTACTGCCCCCTTTCCGTTATCACTTCCCCTTCACAATAGACTCCGTCCATGTATTCCTAGCAGGGTTGGGAA
>NW_012041375.1:0-306 GCF_000956235.1 Wasmannia auropunctata
GAGATGTGTATAAGAGACAGAGATTAGGTACTTACTATATAACGATAATCGACTTTACAATATTTAACTCTTTAAAAAATTTTATCATTTATTTCGACGATGTCGACTTCTCGCTTGCGTTTTTCTTATTACAGTCTGCTGTACAGTAAATACCTAACCTTGCGTTATAATTTTTATCAAGTATTTTGTTGTATTATAATATAATTATAATTAAACAAAATATAATTACATAATATAATTATAATGCAACAAAATACTTGATAATAATTATAACGCAAGATTAGGTATTTACTGTACAGCAGACTA
>NW_012041376.1:0-534 GCF_000956235.1 Wasmannia auropunctata
AAAAGCACATCGTTTATTATTATTAAAATAATTGTTCTTTGAGGATTTTCTAATTCTAGCCGGATTTACCCCAAAAAATTCGGCTATTCCGTGTTTCCCACTTTGCCAGGACACTCAGCGCGGAAGTGACCCTTCTTGCCACACTCCCAACATTCTTTCTCTTTATTTTTGTTCCCGTCAAATTTTCCAAATTTATCTCTATTAAACTTCCCGTCTTTCTGATTATCTTTTCTAAAAATTTGATTCTTTTCTTTTCCTTTTGAATTATAAAAATTTCTCTCTTTATCTTTTACAAAACTTTTAACATTATAAAATTTTTTTTCTCTATTTTCAAACGTTGTAAAATTATTTTCTCTTCTCTGTTCGAAAGAATTTTCTTGTATCAAATTAATTGCTTTAGCTCTCTCAACAGTTACCCTCAAGGATGTTACTCCTTCTAATTGTAGTGTTCTTCTCACGAAACCGTTCGAAAGAGCGGAGACAAACTGTGCGCATGCTATTTTATCACGCGTTGAATCCGGACATTCAGGATAA
>NW_012041377.1:0-515 GCF_000956235.1 Wasmannia auropunctata
CTTCCAAGAGCATATGGACTTCCGAAAGTTCACAAAAAAGATTGTCCATTTAGAATTATTGTGTCGTCACTTGACAGTACTTTTTATTCATTGTCTAACTTCTTGCACAAATGCATTTCTTCGAGCATTCCGGTAGCTAAAAGCAACATTACAAACAGCTTTGAATTGGTCAAAAAATTATCAGGAATGGAAATCGATGAAGGTTTTTCTTTGATTTCATTAGATGTCATTTCATTGTTTACCAACATTCCAACGGACTTGGCGATTGAATGCATTTCTAATAAATGGAACTTTATTGAGAATAATTACAATATTTCTAAGGATGAATTTTTATTAGCAGTTGAAATGGTTTTAGACTCGACTTTTTTAAATTTTAATGATCAGATATACAAACAAACTTTCGGGACTCCAATGGGCGCTCCGATATCGCCGGTAATAGCCGATTTAGTGATGCGACAATTAGAGGAGAGGGTGTTGGAGGAACTTGACATTGAGATACCTTTTTATTATAGATA
>NW_012041378.1:0-357 GCF_000956235.1 Wasmannia auropunctata
GTTAATAAAGATCCGACGAATAAAATGACCAACAACCTTAAGAGTTTGCTTACTAGATGGAAGAATCATAACTATATTTCAATTGACACATATAGGTCCATTTATTGTAGCGACGGGTTGCTTCCAAGAGCATATGGACTTCCGAAAGTTCACAAAAAGGATTGTCCATTTAGAATTATTGTGTCGTCACTTGACAGTACTTTTTATTCATTGTCTAACTTCTTGCACAAATGCATTTCTTCGAGCATTCCGGTAGCTAATAGCAACATTACAAACAGCTTTGAATTGGTCAAAAAATTATCAGGAATGGAAATTGATGAAGGTTTTTCTTTGATTTCATTAGATGTCATTTCATTA
>NW_012041379.1:0-373 GCF_000956235.1 Wasmannia auropunctata
AAAAGGCATCGGCGGGGGTGGCTGCACAGGGTCGTCCTCTGGAGGGTCAGTAGGAATGAGGAAACCTGGAGAATCCATGCTGGAGAAAGAGGTAAGAAATTCGAGTATTTATTTTGAGGAACATGCTATTGTTTGAGGGAAAAGATGATAATAGAAATAGTTTAAAGCAGTATGTCAGCTTAGTTCATTTATTGTAAGAAAAATCTTCTTTAAAATTCACCAACTAACTCGTAATGCATTTCTTTAATACAGACATTGACCCTTTCAGCACGGTCATGGGGGCTTTCTTCTTCATTAAACCGGGCGGTCACGTAATTGCGAAAGATCCCCGGGCAGATGTGGCATTTGGTAGCCGGGCGGACTATCGGAATTA
>NW_012041380.1:0-451 GCF_000956235.1 Wasmannia auropunctata
TAAATGAGGGGTTGCCTCGGAATAGGTTAAGTATTTAACAAAGTCTTCGCGGAAAAGTTTACAAATCGAGCAGTGGCGCACCGTGCGCAGTTTCGTAATCCTTTGTCGGCAAGCGCAACAATGTTCAAATCCATGTGCTTCTAAATAACCGAATCGTAAATAATGTCGAGCTACTAATTCGAATGTCTCTTTTAATTGATCCTGTCTGGAAACACAAGCCGTGCAGAAAAGTTCGCCGGTTCCGGTTTTATGTCGATAGAGGAGCACTTTACAACATATCGCGGTGCGGAGCCAAAGATCAAAAGGCATCGGCGGGGGTGGCTGCACAGGGTCGTCCTCTGGAGGGTCAGTAGGAATGAGGAAACCTGGAGAATCCATGCTGGAGAAAGAGGTAAGAAATTCGAGTATTTATTTTGAGGAACATGCTATTGTTTGAGGGAAAAGATGATAA
>NW_012041381.1:0-808 GCF_000956235.1 Wasmannia auropunctata
ATTTTTTCCTGATCAGGCAATCTTAATTCTCGACGTTACATTTACGGTCAGGGCCAAACAAGGATTACCTGATGAGCCCCTAATCAGGCGTTAGGGCATACTTATTAGGTCCCTATCAGAGCCTGTTCAAAATTTCTGCTCGAGATTGATTTATTAAAAAGGTTAAATGACATAACTTAGTTTAATATCAAAGAATATTGTTCTTGTAATATTTTTTGTGCAATCTGTTATGTGCAACTTTTTACGTACAATATTAAATAAAAAAAGTTTTGATTAACTAAATATGTAGTTTTATTTTATTAAAAATAAATATTCCTTTTATTTTGAAAAGAAAATTTATACGTTGGTCATTCACTAGTACGCATCGGTCATTAATTGATGCTCAACGGTCATTTAATGGTGTTTTTTACGTTTTTTCACTAATATATATATGATATTTTTAAAGAATAAATAAGCAGCTTTTAGTATTGAGTGGTTGGATATCTTTTTCTCTTTTATGTGCGTACTATAAGTCACAATATACAAGGTGGACCATTTTAATCCATCCAGTCGAATATCTCGAAAATCAAGCCCGGGAGAGAAAAATTTTTCAGACAAAAGTTTTTGGATTTCAAGGGGGACATAAGATGATAACATTGGTTTGACCCTGAGTGGCGTCGTCAAGGTCAGGACAAGGTCACTTTGAATTTTTTAAATGGAACCCCCAATTTTTCATTATATGTTCTTATAGCACGCCTCGAGAACTTTTCAAAACACATACATAAAATATTTTTTTTATAAAATAAATCTTGAGTTATGAAGCTTGAAA
>NW_012041382.1:0-516 GCF_000956235.1 Wasmannia auropunctata
TTTTAAATTGCGCTAATTACAAAGAGAATCTCGTTATCTTGAAAATGAATTGTTATACTATTTTTTAAAAATAACATTCAAGTGGGATAGTATCTCTAATCAAACAATAAAACCCAAGTGAAACGTATTTTTGAACCATTCAGGACTCTTTCGATTGCTATTCAAGTAATTGTTTTATTCTTCAAAATATTATTACATAACAAAATTGCGTTACTTTACTCAATCAAAGTATTATCACAAAGAATTAAAGAGGTAACAGTACAAAATTAAAAATTTAATTTTAATAAAATAATTTTTTATGTGTTAAAACACTTGGCGCTGCTAGAGGGAAAAAAGAAAACAATGATAAAAAGAATTCAAAAGTAACCAAATATAATCAGAATGTTACATAAAAACAAATGTTGGTTTAACGATAATATACAATACAATTAAACTTATATACTAAATAATACTCTTAGTAAAGTTAATAGTACAGCTACTATTTAATACATAATTAAATATTATACATTAAATTTA
>NW_012041383.1:0-628 GCF_000956235.1 Wasmannia auropunctata
CCACTGGCCCACTCGACGCAACCATCGGTCGCCTCCGGCGCCCTTCGGGTCGTTGCGGTCGCGGCGCTCACGCCGCCCGGCAGAATCTCGCCATGCCTAGACAAGGGCACACGTCTGTTTCTATTAACGACATATTCATCTTATTTTCTTGTTAAGTGTTCGGTTGCTACCGCAAGTGGTGTTCAATTTCAATAAAGGATTGTTAAAGTTCAAAGGCGTTTATTGTCTTGGCCACGCCGCACCCTGAAGAATCCTTATCCAGGGAGCACGCGTGGAGGGCGAGCACGCCCGCAGTTCACCTTCCGAAAGCAAACCCGGAAATACTGAACACCAAGTTATAATCCCTCAAGTTACATTTATTTTCAAAGGAGGTATTAAAGTTTTAAATTGCGCTAATTACAAAGAGAATCTCGTTATCTTAAAAATGAATTGTTATACTATTTTTTAAAAATAATATTCAAGTGGGATAGTATCTCTAATAAAACAATAAAACCCAAGTGAAACGTATTTTTGAACCATTCAGGACTCTTTCGATTGCTATTCAAGTAATTGTTTTATTCTTCAAAATATTATTACATAACAAAATTGCGTTACTTTACTCAATCAAAGTATTATTACAAAGAATTAA
>NW_012041384.1:0-692 GCF_000956235.1 Wasmannia auropunctata
CACGAGGAACTTTGCCCCACCAAACGATCCTCCCTCTTACAACCCCCCGAAGATCACCGACGAAACACGGAGGAACCCGAACGTGCGCCCGAGCGGGTATAAAAACCGGAGGTTTGTTCCCAAAGACTCACTCCGTCTTCACGCCCGACTCGCTACCCGCCAGTCCCGCCAGAAGACCACCCATACCTCGTTGGAGACAGGCCAGGAAAACCGGGGTCGACAGAAGTTCTCGGCCTCCACCAAGACTTCTTGGCAGACCTGCTCCACATCCTCTCCTCGGGACGGTCGCACGGGGTCGAGAGCGTTCTCGGCCTCAGCCGAGCCTATCTTGGCAGACCGCCTCCGAAACCGCACCACCGGGACCGCCGAACCAAGGGGAACGAGAGGGTTCTCGCTCCCCGTTGAGTTCAATCTCAACGGCGATCCCGCTCGTCACGCGACAAATAACCGATTCTCAGAAGCCGACACGTACACCCAGCCCCGCGCCCCGCGCTCAGAAGAGACACCGGTCTCACGCGTCACGCTCCGTCTACCGCGCCAGCCCTGCGCCTACCGACGTCACGCGCGAGCACGTGGCCGAGCGCTGAAGCACATCTGTGCACACCTGTACATATTCCTAGCTGTAAATATCGTCCGTCCGCGCGCACCGAAATACCATGTATATACGTGTATTATAGAATAAACCAGTTCTT
>NW_012041385.1:0-688 GCF_000956235.1 Wasmannia auropunctata
TTCTCTTTATACAGAACTTTATTAATATGCACTCACAGAAAAGAAAAGCGGGAACGGCTTTGTCCGCCATGAGACTTGAGTCACGAGATACAGAAAATTAGTTAGTTGGGAATACACGCACTAAAGAAATGTGACTAGGTTTACCAATCTCTCATAACTAGAAATAAAATAGAACTAGCATAACGAATACGCAAATCTCCACAATTTTTTATACTGTTATGGTACTGTAATTCTGTACCATAATAGTACTGTAAATCAAGTCTTGGCCCATTGCTATCATCCCAGTATACCAACAGTACTACCCCAGTACTGGTACATAGTACTGCGCCAGTATTCAGTACCCGAAATTGGTACAGGTCCAGTACTTTACCAATATTCAATTCCTACTTGGGAAAGCATCAAATTATTTGTACTTATCGATGTAATTCATGTGGTTATACGAAAGTTAATACTGATAATAATATCTGTCTTTCAATTTCAACTAAGAATTTGAAGAAGAAAAGTTATAATCTTAATGATTTATTAAATATTACGTTTTCATCACAATGGTGTCAGTCGTTTGATAAGCCATGTGAACATTGTGGAAGAAATAATGGATTAGTTAAAAATGAATTAGTTTCCACAAAAGAGATACTTATAATGCATTTAAATCCATTTTTCTCAGAGGATGATAAATTAGTAAAGATAC
>NW_012041386.1:0-504 GCF_000956235.1 Wasmannia auropunctata
TCTATCAAACTGCCTGTCTGTCCAAAAACAGTCTGTCGAACCGTCTATTGAACCTATTCTATCGCTATCGTTCCTAACAGCATAGAAATCTTATTCGTTCGCAACCATCGTCAGGTAGAAATTTGATCCGCGTCAAAGATGAGCGTGTCTCGCACACATCTCAGTGTAGTAGTAGTGTCATATACATGTACAAAGGAAAGGAAAAAAACATAATTTTAAAAATTTCACATTTTATTGATTAAAATATTGTACATTTTATTGTTTATTTAATGGTGTGACCACCAGTTATATATTTTAAATACATTTTGTAATGCGCAATTCTTAACATGTTTTCCGCAACGCATAGTATTAATAACACTTAGATTATTCAAAGCAACTACATCTTCGTAATCAGTATCCAGAGTTTCAATGACTACTCTCGCATCGAGCATATCACCGAGCTATTCTCGTTTTTGATATCCTTTAACATACACGATAGCCTCGTCGGTATCATCCTCTTCACCA
>NW_012041387.1:0-577 GCF_000956235.1 Wasmannia auropunctata
GCTAGGCAAATTTATTTTAATGTAGGACAAAAAGTTTGGCTTTACAATCCTCGTAGAATGAACGGGAAAGGACTCCCAAATTACAAAGTAACTGAGAGGGACCCTATCTTATACGTGAAAAAAACTCAGTGACGTAGTGTACTGCATTCACAAATCGAATAAGGGAAAAAATAAAATTGTTCACACAGATAGATTGGCACCTTATTTTGAAAGACGTGTAGAAAATGATTAATTTAATAAACCGGAGCCCGGTTATATGAAATGTATATAGATTGTCTTTGTATTTATTATGTTTACTGCGTGTTTGAATTGTTTTCAGTTATAGTGCACGGCGGATGAAGTCTCCCTGAAGTGGTTGGCGTGAACTGGAACGGACAGAGGATGGATTTATGGAGGCAACTGCCTGGAGCAAGGGAAAAAGACGAGGGAGCAGCAGTAAAATGCCGCCGTGCAAGGTTTCTTTTTTTAAGAAGACTGTCTCGCTCACGGTTTTTGACTGTGGTTTTTCCGTGAGACTGTGGGCAAATGCCGAGACAGGGACTTGGAGAGTGCTTGCGCACATTGGGTGCCACAGAAA
>NW_012041388.1:0-454 GCF_000956235.1 Wasmannia auropunctata
GACGGGTGTAACTCCTGCAAAACTCGTACTTTGCCAAAGATCTTAGATTACCGTATGGATTTATTACGAGGAAATCCTCCAAACTCGGAAAAGACACATGAAAATTATTTGAGTGAAATTAGAAATAAACTAGAGAAAATCCATGAAAAAGTTAGAAAACGTGTGGATATTAAAACTTCTCGATTCAAAACTTGGTATGACAAAAAAGCTAGGCAAATTTATTTTAATGTAGGACAAAAAGTTTGGCTTTACAATCCTCGTAGAATGAAGGGAAAGGATCCCAAATTACAAAGTAACTGGGAGGGACCCTATCTTATAGTCAAGAAACTCAATGACGTAGTGTACTGCATTCACAAATCGAATAAGGGAAAAAATAAAATTGTTCACACAGATAGATTGGCACCTTATTTTGAAAGACGTGTAGAAAATGATTAATTTAATAAACCGGAGCCCG
>NW_012041389.1:0-536 GCF_000956235.1 Wasmannia auropunctata
AAGAACTTTGAATCAAAAATTTTCCGAGAATTATCAAATCTACTTGGATTTAAGAAAACGAGAACGACAGCCTTGCATCCTCAATCAGATGGCCAAGTAGAACGGCAACACCAAACGATACTAAATTATTTGGCAAAGTTTATCGCAGAGAATCAGAGAGATTGGGATCGTTGGATCCCATTATACTTATTGGCATACAGATCTTCAAGGCATGAAACGACGGGTGTAACTCCTGCAGAACTCTACTTTGCCAAAGATCTTAGATTACCTATGGATTTATTACGAGGAAATCCTCCAAACTCGGAAAGGACACATGAAAATTATTTGAGTGAAATTAGAAATAAACTAGAGGAAATCCATGAAAAAGTTAGAAAACGTGTAGATATTAAAACTTCTCGATCCAAAACTTGGTATGACCAAAAAGCTAGGCAAATTTATTTTAATGTAGGACAAAAAGTTTGGCTTTACAATCCTCGTAGAATGAAGGAAAAGGCTCCCAAATTACAAAGTAACTGCGAGGGACCCTATCTTATAGT
>NW_012041390.1:0-405 GCF_000956235.1 Wasmannia auropunctata
TCTAGAGATTCACACAGATCAAGGGAAGAACTTTGAATCAAAAATTTTCCGAGAATTATCAAATCTATTTGGATTTAAGAAAACGAGAACGACCGCCCTGCATCCTCAATCAGATGGCCAAGTAGAACGGCAACACCAAACGATACTAAATTATTTGGCAAAGTTTATCGCAGAGAATCAGAGAGATTGGGAGATCGTTGGATCCCATTATACTTATTGGCATACAGATCTTCAAGGCATGAAACGACGGGTGTAACTCCTGCAGAACTCTACTTTGCCAAAGATCTTAGATTACCTATGGATTTATTACGAGGAAATCCTCCAGACTCGGAAAGGACACATGAAAACTATTTGAGTGAAATTAGAAATAAACTAGAGGAAATCCATGAAAAAGTTAGGAAACGT
>NW_012041391.1:0-327 GCF_000956235.1 Wasmannia auropunctata
CGACTGAAATATGCGATAACTTTTTCAACTCCGTCTTGTTTCTGCGACAAGACTGCACCGATACCGAAATTCGACGCGTCAGTATCCAAAATAAATTCACCTTCCCCTTCCGGAAAAGAAAGAACCGGTGAAGAAGTAAGAGCTTGTTTCAATTTCATAAAAGAATCCTGATGTTGTTTTTCCCAAATAAATTTTACCTGATTTTCGGTAAGTGCATAGAGTGGTTTTGCTAATAAAGAAAATTCCTTTACAAATTTCCGATAATACGAGCAAAAACCAAGAAAACTACGTAAATGCTTTTTATTTGCGGAATCGGCCAATCTTTTA
>NW_012041392.1:0-320 GCF_000956235.1 Wasmannia auropunctata
TCGCGCTATTTAACTGAACTTTTACTTTTAAATAGGATATTCTTGGATGTAGCGTTTGTACTCGCAGATAAAGTAAAGTTGGTACTTGTGGACAGAATAGCGTTCGCAAAGGCGTCCGAGTCAACTATTAGACGGTTTAGGTTTAGAGCTCAGCTCCCTGGCGACCTTCTCGCAGGCTTTGGCCTCCTTAACATCCTCCGCGAAGGAAGTGCCGAAGAGCCACTCGTCAATCGGAGCCGAGTCTGCCGTATTTTTTCCCAACCAGTTCAAAGCCGGTTTAATAAATGCTCGTCTCTGCATCAAGAGATGGTATTGGAGGT
>NW_012041393.1:0-360 GCF_000956235.1 Wasmannia auropunctata
CTATGTAGATGTTCAAAGTTATCTGGCGAGTTATCTGGCCGTGCTTGAAATTAAAAGGACACGTCGGTGAGTTTTTTTTTTTTTTTTTTATAGTACTACAGACGCGCGCTTCGCTCGCGCTATTTAACTGAACTTTTTACTTTTAAATAGGATATTCTTGGATGTAGCGTTTGTACTCGCAGATAAAGTAAAGTTGGTACTTGTGGACAGAATAGCGTTCGCAAAGGCGTCCGAGTCAACTATTAGACGGTTTAGGTTTAGAGCTCAGCTCCCTGGCGACCTTCTCGCAGGCTTTGGCCTCCTTAACATCCTCCGCGAAGGAAGTGCCGAAGAGCCACTCGTCAATCGGAGCCGAGTCTG
>NW_012041394.1:0-344 GCF_000956235.1 Wasmannia auropunctata
GTGTGCTCTTCCGATCTGTGTTCTATTATTTCATATATAAAGGCATATTGTATTATTTCGTTCAAAATTATATATAATAACTGCATGAATATAATATCTTGTAATTATATGTAATAATTACAAAAATTTGAACGTAAAAGGTTGATCAAAATGAATTTATTGTTGACGTGATTGACATTCGGGAATATCTTGTTCCACAATAAAACGGAATTTTTGCACAAATTGTGTGTACATTTAAAATTAAAAAATGTTTTTAAACTTAAAGGCATAGGGGGAAAAGAAATTATTTTAATCATAAGCTCGCAAAAAGTGTTAGACAATGATAGAATAATAAGAATCGTAAT
>NW_012041395.1:0-457 GCF_000956235.1 Wasmannia auropunctata
ATTACGCTGAGGGAGAAAAGATCGGTTCATGCGACAGTCGCAGACGATCAAAGTGATAAATTTTGATGATAAGATAAGATTAATGTCTGATAAAAAGATACGTAAGCATGGAAACATGCTACCGATTTCTATACGCGGTATCATCTGTGGCCCATCAAACTGTGGCAAGACAAACGTGCTGATAAGCTTGTTGGAGAGTCCGCACGGTGTACGCTTCGAGAACGTGTACGTGTACTCGAAATCGTTGCAACAACCGAAATATCAATATTTGGAAAAGTTATTGACCTCGATAGAAGAAATCGGCTATTATACATTCTCCAATAATAGCGACATCATCCATCCAAACGAAGCGCATCCGAATTCCATCTTTATCTTTGATGACGTGGCATGCGACAAGCAAGATGCGATAAAAGAATACTTTGCAATGGGACGACACGCGGGCGTTGACAGTTTCTAT
>NW_012041396.1:0-408 GCF_000956235.1 Wasmannia auropunctata
GTTTAGGCTGGGAAATGAAATGTTAGAGGGAAGGTATTGGGAGAGAGAAGAAAAGAAATTATGTAGGCTGTGTGAGAGAAGTGTAGAAACGTGGGAGCATGTATGGGAGGAATGTAGGAGTTGGAAGGAGGGAGGAGTTGGAGGGTGGCAAGAAGTGTGTGGGACTATATTGGGGGAAGAGGGGGAGGGGGAGGATTGGATGAGGGAGGTAGAGGAAGAGAGAGAAAGGATGGAGAGGAGAGGGTGGAGGTGGAGTGGATGGGTGTATGAGTGAGAAGAATGAAAGGAAAGAGTGAGAAAGGTGAGTGGAAACGGAAGTCCGAGGGGAGGCGAGAATGGGTGGATGAGAGAGGGGATGGGATGGAGAGAGGGGTGGTGGGGGGAGCGTGCGGATGGGCGAACGGGCGA
>NW_012041397.1:0-402 GCF_000956235.1 Wasmannia auropunctata
CATTTGAAATATACATTTTAGAAAACATATACTTTTATCTGATGTCGTAAAGATAAGTAGATTCCTTTGAAAAAGAGATTATGGGGAATAAATAACATTCCATCTCTGTAGTCGTTCTCGTTTTGTCGACAGTTCTTGTTTTCACGTTTTTGCAAGTTTTTTTCATGTTGGCAGTTCTCGTTTTCACGTTTTTCACGTTCGCGTTTCACGTTTTTTTCACGTTTTTTTCACGTTTTTGCACGTTTTTTACGTTTGCGTTTTACGTTTTTCACGTTTTTCACGTTCGCGTTTCACGTTTTTTATGTTTTTGCACGTTTTTTTTTTTACGTTCGCGTTTCACGTTTTTTACGTTTTTCACGTTCGCGTTTCATGTTTTTCACGTTTTTCACGTTCTTGCACGTT
>NW_012041398.1:0-393 GCF_000956235.1 Wasmannia auropunctata
TTCATTTTTCATTAGATTCATCCTCGTCTTCGGTATCTAGGAGGAGCCTTCGTCATGCATCATTGTTTCTTCATCACTTTCAACAACTATTATTTCTTCGATATCCATTTCGTTCTCATACAATATCAAGTTTTCTATTCACCGAAACTTTTAGTAGCGTTAATGACAGAATGTACTTGCAGTCTCTTCGCTTTCTATACTACTAAGGGTAGCATTTGAAATATACCTTTTAGAAAACATATACTTTTATCTGATGTCGTAAAGATAAGTAGATTCCTTTGAAAAGAGATTATGGGGAATAAATAACATTCCATCTCTGTAGTCGTTCTCGTTTTGTCGACAGTTCTTGTTTTCACATTTTTGCAAGTTTTTTCATGTTGACAGTTCTCGTTT
>NW_012041399.1:0-396 GCF_000956235.1 Wasmannia auropunctata
TATACACTTATGCTATGACACATACCTTATTCTTCATTTTCATTAGATTCATCCTCGTCTTCGGTATCTATGAGGAGCCTTCGTCGTGCATCATTGTTTCTTCATCACTTTCAACAACTATTATTTCTTCGATATCCATTTCGTTCTCATACAATATCAAGTTTTCTATTTACTGAAACTTTTAGTAGCGTTAATGACAGAATGTACTTGCAGTCTCTTCGCTTTCTATACTACTAAGGGTAGCATTTGAAATATACCTTTTAGAAAACATATACTTTTATCTGATGTCGTAAAGATAAGTAGATTCCTTTGAAAAAGAGATTATGGGAATAAATAACATTCCATCTCTGTAGTCGTTCTCGTTTTGTCGACAGTTCTTGTTTTCTACGTTTTTTT
>NW_012041400.1:0-305 GCF_000956235.1 Wasmannia auropunctata
TTAAATCTTCCTTGAAACAAGTGCGAAGCCCTAATAAAACTGTGGGCAAGACTTAAAACCAGTTTCCATCAGTTTTATGGCACATGATAGCACTCTTCAAGGTACGGTGCCAACGTTCCAGAATACCATTTGCAGCAGGATGATATGCAGATGTTCGAATGCGCACACAACCAACTAAGTTAGTGAGAGCTTTGAATAAGGCTGCTTCGAATTGTGGACCTTGATCCGTAGAAATAGTATGTGGTGCACCGAATCTTGAAATCCAGTGAGCATAAAATGCAGTAGCTACAGTGTCTGCTGAAATT